>NW_027362765.1:154242186-154342548 GCF_046119375.1 Phyllobates terribilis | reverse complement strand
ATATGGATTAATAGGGGGAGATATAGGGAGGTTATATGGAGTAATAGGAGGAGATATAGGGAGGTTATATGGAGTAATAGGAAGAGGTATAGAGAGGTTATATGGAGCAATAGAAGGAGAAATAAGGAGGTTATATGGAGTAATAGGAGGAGATATAGGGGAGGTTATATGAAGTAATAGGAGGAGATATAGGGAGATTTTATGGAGTAATAGGAGGAGATATAGGGAGGTTATATGGAGTAATAGGAGGAGATATAGGGGAGGTTATATGGAGTAATAGGAGGAGATATAGAGAAGGTTATATGGAGTAATAGGAGGAGATATAGGGAGGTTATATGGAGTAATAGGAGGAGATATAGGGAGGATATATGGAGTAATAGGAGGAGATATAGGGGAGGTTATATGGAGTAATAGGAGGAGATATAGGGAGATTTTATGGAGTAATAGGAGGAGATATAGGGAGGTTATATGGAGTAATAGGAGGAGATATAGGGGAGGTTATATGGAGTAATAGGAGGAGATATAGGGAAGGTTATATGGAGTAATAGGAGGAGATATAGGGAGGTTATATGGAGTAATAGGAGGAGATATAGGGAGGTCATATGGAGTAATAGGAGGAGATATAGGGAGGTTATATGGAGTAATAGGAGGAGATATAGGGAGGTTATATGGAGTAATAGGAGGAGATATAGGGAGGTTATATGGAGTAATAGGAGAAAATATAGGGAGGTTATATGGAGTAATAGGAGGAGATATAGGGAGGTTATATGGAGTAATAGGAGGAGATATAGGGAGGTTATATGGAGTAATAGGAGGAGATATAGGGAGGTTATATGGAGAAATAGGAGGAGATATAGGGAGGTTATATGGAGTAATAGGAGGAGATATAGGGAAGGTTATATGGAGTAATAGGAGGAGATATAGGGAGGTTATATGGAGTAATAGGAGGAGATATATGGAGGTTATATGGAGTAATAGGAGGAGATATAGGGAGGTTATATGGAGTAATAGGAGGAGATATAGGGAGGTTATATGGAGTAATAGAAGGAGATATAGGGAGGTTATATGGAGTAATAGGAGGAGATATAAGGAGGTTATATGGAGTAATAGGAGGAGATATAGGGAGGTTATATGGAGTAATAGGAGGAGATATAGGGAGGTTATATGGAGTAATAGGAGGAGATATAGGGAGGTTATATGGAGTAATAGGAGGAGATATGGGGGGGTTATATGGAGTAATAGGAGGATATATAGAGAGGTTATATGGAGTAATAGGAGGAGACATAGGGAGGTTATATGGAGTAATATGAGGAGATATAGGGGAGGTTATATGGAGTAATAGGAGGATATATAGGGAGGTTATATGGAGTAATAGGAGGAGATATAGGGAGGTTATATGGAGTAATAGGAGGAGATATAGGGAGGTTATATGGAGTAACAGGAGGAGATATAGGGAGGTTTTAAGTAGTAATAGGAGAAGATATAGGGGAGTTTATATGTAATAATAAGAGGAGATATAGGGCGGTTATATAGAGTAAAAGGAGATGATATAGGGGAGTTTATATGGAGTAATAGGAGGAGATATAAGGAGGTTATATGGAGTAAAAGGAGGAGATATAGGGAGGTTATATGGAGTAAAAGGAGGAGATATAGGGAGGTTGGTTATATGGAGTAATAGGATGAGATATAGGGAGGTTATATGGAGTAATAGGAGGAGATATAGGGAGGTTATATGGAGTTAAAGGAGGAGATATAGGAGGTTTTATGGAGTAATAGGAGGAGATATAGGGAAGCTATATGGAGTAATAGGAGGAGATATAGGGAGGTTTTATGGAGTAATAGAAGGAGATATAGGGAGGTTATATGGAGTAATAGGAGGAGAAATAGGGGAGGTTATATGGAGTAATAGGATGAGATATAGGGAAGGCATATGGAGTAATAGGAGGAGATATGGGGGAGGTTATATGGAGTAATAGGAGGAAATATATGGTAGGTTATATGGGGTAATAGGAGGAGATATAGGATAGGTTATATGGAGTAATAGGAGGAGATATATGGATTTTATATGGAGTAATAGGAGGAGATATAGGGAGGTTATATGGAGTAATAGGAGGATATATAGGGAGGTTATATGGAGTAACAGGAGGAGATATAGGGAGGTTATATGGAGTAATAGGAGGAGATATAGGGAGGTTTTATGTAGTAATAGGAGGAGATATAGGGAAGCTATATGGAGTAATAGGAGGAGATATAGGGAGGTTATATGGAGTAAGAGGAGGAGAAATAGGGAGGTTATATGGAGTAATAGGATGAGATATAGGAAAGTTATATGGAGTAATAGGAGGAGATATAGGGAGGTTATATGGAGTAAGAGGAGGAGAAATAGGGGAGGTTATATGGAGTAATAGGATGAGATATAGGGAAGTTATATGGAGTAATAGGAGGAGATATAGGGGAGGTTATATGGAGTAATAGGAGGAGATATAGGGCTGTTATATGGAGTAATAGGAGGAGATATAGTGAGGTTATATGCAGTAATAGGAGGAGATATAGGAGAGGTTATATGGAGTAATAGGAGGAGATATATGGATTTTATATGGAGTAATAGGAGGAGATATAGAGAGGTTATATGGAGTAATAGGAGGAGATGTAGGGAGGTTGGTTATATGGAGTAATAGGATGAGATATAGGGAGCTTATATGGAGTAATAGGAGGAGATATAGGGCTGTTATATGGAGTAAAAGGAGGAGATATAGGGAGTTTTATGGAGTAATAGGAGATATAGGGAGGTTTTATGGAGTAATAGAAGGAGATATAGGGAGGTTATATGGAGTAATAGGAGGAGATATAGGGAGGTTATATGGAGTTAAAGGAGGAGATATAGGGAAGTTTTATGGAGTAATAGGAGGAGATATAGGGAGATTATATGGAGTAATAGGAGGAGATATAGGGAGGTTTTATGGAGTAATAGAAGGAGATATAGGGAGGTTATATGGAGTAAGAGGAGGAGAAATAGGGGAGGTTATATGGAGTAATAGGAGGAGATATATGGATTTTATATGGAGTAATAGGAGGAGGTATAGGGAGGTTATATGGAGTAATAGGAGGAGATGTATGGAAGTTATATGGAGTAATAGAAGGAGATATAGGGAGGTTGGTTATATGGAGTAATAGGATGAGATATAGGGAGCTTATATGGAGTAATAGGAGGAGATATAGGGCTGTTATATGGAGTAATAGGAGGAGATATAGGGAGGTTATATGGAGTAAAAAGAGGAGATATAGGGAGCTTATATGGAGTAATAGGAGGAGATATAGGGCTGTTATATGGAGTAATAGGAGGAGATATAGGGCTGTTATATGGCGTAATAGGAGGAGATATAGGGAAGTTTTATGGAGTAATAGAATGAGATATAGGGAGGTTATATGGAGTAAGAGGAGGAGAAATAGGGGAGGTTATATGGAGTAATAGTATGAGATATAGGGAAGTTATATGGAGTAAGAGGAGGAGATATAGGGAGGTTATATGGAGTAATAGGATGAGACATAGGGAGCTTATATGGAGTAATAGGAGGAGATATAGGGCTGTTATATGGAGTAATAGGAGGAGATATAGGGAGGTTATATGGAGTAAAAAGAGGAGATATAGGGAGCTTATATGGAGTAATAGGAGGAGATATAGGACTGTTATATGGAGTAATAGGAGGAGATATAGGGCTGTTATATGGAGTAATAGGAGGAGATATAGGGAAGTTTTATGGAGTAATAGGAGGAGATATAGGGAAGTTTTATGGAGTAATAGGAGGAGATATAGGGCTGTTATATGGAGTAATAGGAGGAGATATAGGGCTGTTACATGGAGTAATAGGAGGAGATATAGGGAAGTTTTATGGAGTAATAGGAGGAGATATAGGGCTGTTATATGGAGTAATAGGAGGAGATATAGGGCTGTTATATGGAGTAATAGGAGGAGATATAGGGAGGTTTTATGGAGTAATAGAAGGAGATATAGGGAGGTTATATGGAGTAAGAGGAGGAGAAATAGGGGAGGTTATATGGAGTAATAGGAGGAGATATAGGGAGGTTATATGGAGTAATAGGAGGAAATATATGGTAGGTTATATGGGGTAATAGTAGGAGATATAGGAGTGGTTATATGGAGTAATAGGAGGAGATATATGGATTTTATATGGAGTAATAGGAGGAGATATAGGGAGGTTATATGGAGTAATAGGAGGAGATATAGGGAGTTTTATGGAGTAATAGGAGGAGATATAGGGAGGTTATATGGAGTAATAGGAGGAGATATAGGGGAGGTTATATGGAGCAATAGGAGGAGATATAGGGAGGTTATATGGAGTAAGAGGAGGAGAAACAGGGGAGGTTATATGGAGTAATAGGAGGAGATATAGGGAAGTTATATGGAGTAATAGGAGGAGATATAGGGGAGGTTATATGGAGTAATAGGAGGAAATATAGGGGAGGTTATATGGGGTAATAAGAGGAGATATAGGAGAGGTTATATGGAGTAATAGAAGGAGATATAGGGAGGTTATATGGAGTAATAGGAGGAGATATAGGGGAGGTTATATGGAGTAATAGGAGGAGATATAGGGGAGGTTATATGGAGTAATAGGAGGAGATATATGGAGGTTATATGGAGTAATAGGAGGAGATATAGGGGAGGTTATATGGAGTAATAGGAGGAGATATAGGAGAGGTTATATGGAGCAATAGGAGGAGATATATGGAGGTTATATGGAGTAATAGGAGGAGATATAGGGGAGGTTATATGGAGTAATAGGAGGAGATAAAGGGAGGTTATATGGAGTAATAGGAGGAGATATAGGGGAGATTATATGGAGTAATAGGAGGAGATATAGGGAGGTTATATGGAGTAATAGGAGGAGATATATGGATTATATATGGAGTAATAGTAGGAGATATAGGGAGGTTATATGGAGTAATAGAAGGAGATATAGGGAGGTTATATGGAGCAATAGGAGGAGATATATGGAGGTTATATTTAGTAATAGGAGGAGATATAGGGGAGGTTATATGGAGTAATAGGAGGAGATATAGGGAGGTTATATGGAGTAATAGGAGGAGATATAGGGGAGATTATATGGAGTAATAGGAGGAGATATAGGGAGGTTATATGGAGTAATAGGAGGAGATATATGGATTATATATGGAGTAATAGTAGGAGATATAGGGAGGTTATATGGAGTAATAGGAGGAGATATAGGGGAGGTTATATGGAGTAATATATGGAGATATAGGGGAGGTTATATGGAGTAATAGGAGGAGATATAGGGAGGTTATATGGAGTAATAGGAGGAGATATATGGAGGTTATATGGAGTAATAGGAGGAGATATAGGGAGGTTGTATGGAGTAATAGGAGGAGATATAGGGGAGATTATATGGAGTAATAGGAGGAGATATAGGGAGGTTATATGGAGTAATAGGAGGAGATATAGGGGAGATTATATGGAGTAATAGGAGGAGATATATGGAGGTTATATGGAGTAATAGGAGGAGATATAGGGGAGGTTATATGGAGTAATAGGAGGAGATATAGGGAGGTTATATGGAGTAATAGGAGGAGATATAGGGAGGTTATATGGAGTAATAGGAGGAGATATAGGGGAGATTATATGGAGTAATAGGAGGAGATATAGGGGAGGTTATATGGAGTAATAGGAAGAGATATAGGGAGGTTATATGGAGTAATAGGAGGAGATATAGGGGAGGTTATATGGAGTAATAGGAGGAGATAAAGGGAGGTTATATGGAGTAATAGGAGGAGATATATGGAGGTTATATGGAGTAATAGGAGGAGATATAGGGGAGGTTATATGGAGTAATAGGAGGAGATATAGGGGAGGTTATATGGAGTAATAAGAGGAGATATAGGGAGGTTATATGAAGTAATAGGAGGAGATATAGGGAGGTTATGTGGAGTAATAGGATGAGATATAAGGGAGGTTATTTGGAGTAATAGGAGGAGATATAGGGGGGCTATATGGAGTAAGAGGGGGAGATATAGGGAGGTTATATGGAGTAATAGGAGGAGATATAGGTAGGTTATATGGAGTAATAGAAAGAGATATAGGGGAGGTTACGTGGAGTAATAGGAGGAGATATAGGGAAAGTTATATGGAGTAATAGGAGGAGATATAGAAAGGTTATATGGAGTAATAGGAAGAGGTATAGGGAGGTTATATGGAGCAATTGGAGAAGATATAGGGAGTTTATATGGAGTAATAGGAGGAGATATAGGGAAGGTTATATGGAGTAATAGGAGGAGATATAGGGGAGGTTATATGGTATAATAGGAGGAGATATAGGGAGGTTATATGGGGTAATAGGAAGAGGTATAGGGGAGGATATATGGAGTAATAGGAGGAGATATAGGGGGGTTATATGGAGTAATAGGAGGAGATATAGGGAGGTTATATGGTATAATAGAAGGAGATATAGGGAGGTTATATGGAGTAATAGGAGGAGGTATAGGGGAGGATATATGGAGTAATAGGAGGAGATATAGGGGGGTTATATGGAGTAATAAGGGGAGATATAGGGATGTTATATGGAGTAATAGGAGGAGATATAGGGAGGTTATATGTAGTAATAGGAAGAGGTATAGAGAGGTTATATGGAGCAATAGGAGGAGAAATAGGGAGGTTATATGGAGTAATAGGAGGAGATATAGGGAGGTTATATTGAGTAATAGGCGGAGATATAGGGAGGTTATATGGGGTAATAGGAGGAGATATAGGAAGGTTATATGGAGTAATAGGAAGAGATATAGGGAGGTTATATGGGGTAATAGGAGGAGATATAGGGAGGATATATTTAGTAATAGGAGGAGATATAGGGAGGTTATATGGAGTAATAGGATGAGATATAGGGAGGTTATATGGAGTAATAGGAGGAGATATAGGGAGGTTATATGGAGTAATAGGAGGAGATATAGGGGAGGTTATATGGAGTAATAGGAGGAGATATAGGGAGGTTATATGGAGTAATAGGAGGAGATATAGGGAGGTTATATGGAGTAATAGGAGGAGATATAGGGAGGTTATATGGAGTAATAGGAGGAGATATAGGTGAGGTTATATGGAGTAATAGGAGGAGATAAAGGGGAGGTTATATGGAGTAATAGGAGGAGATATAGGTAAGATATATGGAGTAATAGGAGAAAATATAGGGAGGTTATATGGAGTAATAGGAGGAGATATAGGGAGGTTATATGGAGTAATAGGAGGAGATATAGGAAGGTTATATGGAGTAATATGAGGAGATATAGGGAGGATATATTTAGTAATAGGAGGAGATATAGGGAGGTTATATAGAGTAATAGGAGGAGATATAGGGAGGTTATATGGGGTAATAGGAGGAGATATAGGGAGGATATATTTAGTAATAGGAGGAGATATAGGGAGGTTATATGGAGTAATAGGAGGAGATATAGGATAGGTTATATGGAGTAATAGGAGGAGATATAGGGAGGTTATATGGAGTAATAGGAGGAGATATAGGGGAGGTTATATGGAGTAATAGGAGGAGATATAGGGAGGTTATATGGAGTAATAGGAGGAAATATAGGGAGGATATATGGAGTAATAGGAGGAGATATAGGGAGGATATATGGAGTAATAGGAGGAGATATAGGGAGGTTATATGGAGTAATAGGAGGAGATATAGGGAGGTTATATGGAGTAATAGGAGGAGATATAGGGAGGATATATGGAGTAATAGGAGGAGATATAGGTAGGATATATGGAGTAATAGGAGAAAATATAGGGAGGTTATATGGAGTAATAGGAGATATAGGGAGGTTATATGGAGTAATAGTAGGATATATATGGAGGTTATATGGAGTATTAGGAGGAGATATAGGGAGGTTATATGGAGTAATAGGAGGAGATATAGGGAGGTTATATGGAGTAATAGGAGGAGATATAGGGAGGTTATATGGAGTAATAGGAGGAGATATAGGGAAGTTATATGGGGTAATAGGAGGAGATATAGGGAGGATATATGGAGTAATAGGAGGAGATATAGGGAGGTTATATGGAGTAATAGGAGGAGATATAGGATAGGTTATATGGAGTAATAGGAGGAGATATAGGGAGGTTATATGGAGTAATAGGAGGAGATATAGGGGAGGTTATATGGAGTAATAGGAGGAGATATAGGGAGGTTATATGGAGTAATAGGAGGAAATATAGGGAGGTTATATGGAGTAATATGAGGAGATATAGGGATGGTTATATGGAGTAATAGGAGGAGATATATGGAGGTTATATGGAATAATAGGAGGAGATATAGGGAGGATATATGGAGTAATAGGAGGAAATATAGGTAGGATATATGGAGAAATAGGAGAAAATATAGGGAGGTTATATGGAGTAATAGGAGGAGATATAGGGAGGTTATATGGAGTAATAGGAGGATATATATGGAGGTTATATGGAGTGATAGGAGGAGATATAGGGGAGGTTATATGAAGTAATAGGAGGAGATATAGGGAGGTTATACGGAGTAATAGGAGGAGATATAGGGAGGTTATATGGAGTAATAGGAGGAGATATAGGGAGGTTATATGGAGTAATAGGAGGAAATATAGGGAGGTTATGTGGAGTAATTAGAGGAGATATAGGGAGGTTATGTGGCGTAATAGGAGGAGATATAGGGAGGTTATATGGAGTAATAGAAGGAGTTATAGGGAGGATATATGGAGTAATAGGACGAGATATAGGTAGGATATATGGAGCAATGGGAGAAAATATAGGCAGGTTATATGGAGTAATAGGAGGAGAGATAGGGAGGTTATATGGAGTAATAGGAGGAGATATAGGGGAGGTTAGTTGAAGTAATAGGAGGAGATATAGGGAGGTTATACGGAGTAATAGGAGGAGATATAGGGAGGTTATATGGAGTAATAGGAGGAAATATAGGGAGGTTATATGGAGTAATAGGAGGAGATATAGGGAGGTTATATGGAGTAATAGGAGGAGATGTAGGGGAGGTTATATGAAGTAATAGGGAAGATATAGGGAGGTTATACAGAGTAATAGGAGGAGATATAGGGAGGTTATATGGCGTAATAGGAGGAGGTATAGGGGAGGTTATATGGAGTAATAGGAGGAGATATAGGGAGGTTATATGGAGTAATAGGAGGAGATATAGGGAGGTTATATGGAGTAATAGGAGGAGATATAGGGAGGTTATATGGAGTAATAGAAGGAGATATAGGGAGGATATATGGAGTAATAGGACGAGATATAGGTAGGATATATGGAGCAATGGGAGAAAATATAGGGAGGTTATATGGAGTAATAGGAGGAGATATAGGGAGGTTATATGGAGTAATAGGAGGAGATATAGGGGAGGTTATTTGAAGTAATAGATGGAGATATAGGGAGGTTATACGGAGTAATAGGAGGAGATATAGGGAGGTTATATGAAGTAATAGGAGGAAATATAGGGCGGTTATATGGAGTAATAGGAGGAGGTATAGGGGAGGTTATATGGAGTAATAGGAGGAGATATAGGGAGGTTATATGGAGTAATAGGAGGAGGTATAGGGTAGGTTATATGGAGTAATAGGAGGAGATATAGGGAGGTTATATGGAGTAATAGGAGGAGATATAGGGAGGTTATATGGAGTAATAGGAGGAGATATAGGGAGGTTATATGGAGTAATAGGAGGAGATATAGGAGAGGTTATATGGAGTAATAGGAGGAGATATAAGGAGGTTATATAGAGTAAGAGGAGGAGATATAGGGAGGTTATATGGAGTAATAGGAGGAAATATAGGGAGGTTATATGGAGTAATAGGAGGAGATATAGGGAGGTTATATAGAGTAATAGGAGGAGATATAGGGAGGTTATATGGAGTAATAGGAGGAGATATAGGGAGGTTATATGGAGTAATAGGAAGAGATATAGGGAGGTTATATGGAGTAATAGGAGGAGATACAGTAAAGACCAAAAGTTTGGACACACCTTCTCATTTAAAAATATTTCTGTATTTTCATGACCATGAAAATTGTACATTCACACTGAAGGCATCAAAACTATGAATTAACACATGTGGAATTATATACTTAACAAAAAAGTGTGAAACAACTGAAAATATGTCTTATATTCTAGGTTCTTCAAGGTAGCCACCCTTTGCCTTGATGACTGCTTTGCACACTCTTGATGAGCTTCAAGAGGTAGTCACCGAAAATGGTTTTCACTTCACAGGTGTGCCCTGTCAGGTTTAATAAGTGGGATTTCTTGCCTTATAAATGGGGTTGGGACCATCAGTTGTGTTGTGCAGAAGTCTGGTGGATACTCTGCTGATAATCCTGATGAATAGACTGTTAGAATTTGTATTATGGCAAGAAAAAAGCAGCTAAGTAAAGAAAAACGAGTGGCCATCATTACTTTAAGAAACGAAGGTCAGTCAGTGCGAAAAATTGGGCAAACTTTGAAAGTGTCCCCAAGTGCAGTTGCAAAAACCATCAAGCGCTACAAAGAAACTGGCTCACATGAGGACCACCCCAGGAAAGGAAGACCAAGAGTCACCTCTGCTTCTGAGGATAAGTTTATCCGAGTCACCAGCCTCTGAAATCGCAGGTTAACAGCAGCTCAGATTAGAGACCAGGTCAATGCCACACAGAGTTCTAGCAGCAGACACATCTCTACAACAACTGTTAAGAGGAGACTTTGTGCAGCAGGCCTTCATGGTAAAATAGCTGCTAGGAAACCACTGCTAAGGACAGGCAACAAGCAGAAGAGACTTGTTTGGGCTAAAAAACACAAGGAATGGACATGAGACCAGTGGAAATCTGTGCTTTGGTCTGATGAGTCCAAATTTGAGATCTTTGGTTCCAACCACCGTGTCTTTGTGCAATGCAGAAAAGGTGAACGGATGGACTCTACATGCCTGGTTCCCACCGTGAAGCATGGAGGAGGAGGTGTGATGGTGTGGGGGTGCTTTGCTGGTGACACTGTTGGGGATATATTCAAAATTGAAGATATACTGAACCAGCATGGCTACCACAGCATCTTGCAGCGGCATGCTATTCCATCCGGTTTGCGTTTAGTTGGACCATCATTTATTTTTCAACAGGAGAATGACTCCAAACACACCTCCAGGCTGTGTAAGGGCTATTTGACCAAGAAGGAGAGTGATGGGGTGCTACGCCAGATGACCTGGCCTCCACAGTCACCAGACCTGAACCCAATCGAGATGGTTTGGGGTGAGCTGGACCGCAGAGTGAAGGCAAAAGGGCCAACAAGTGCTAAGCATCTCTGGGAACTCCTTCAAGATTGTTGGAAGACCTTTTTCCGGTGACTACCTCTTGAAGCTCATCAAGAGACTGCCAAGAGTGTGCAAAGCAGTCATCAAAGCAAAAGGTGGCTACTTTGAAGAACCTAGAATATAAGACATATTTTCAGTTGTTTCACACTTTTTTGTTAAGTGTATAATTCCACGTGTGTTAATTCATAGTTTTGGTGCCTTCAGTGTAAATGTACAATTTTCATAGTCATGAAAATACAGAAAAATATTTAAATGAGGTGTGTCCAAACTTTTGGTCTGTACTGTATAAGGATATTATATGGAGTAATAGGAGGAGATATAGGGAGGTTATATGGAGTAATAGGGGGAGATATAGGGAGGTTATATGGAGTAATAGGAGGAGATATAGGGAGGTTATATGGAGTAATAGGAGGAGATATAGGGAGGTTATATGGAGTAATAGGAGGAGATATAGGGAGGTTATATGGAGTAATAGGAGTAGATATAGGGAGATTATATGGAGTAATAGGAAGAGCTAGAGGGGAGGTTATATGGAGTAATAGGAGGAGATATAGGGAGGTTATATGGAGTAATAGGAGTAGATATAGGGAGGTTATATGAAGTAATAGGAGGAGATATAGGGAGGTTATATGGAGTAATAGGAGGAGATATAGGGAGGTTATATGGAGAAATAGGAGGAGATATAGGGAGGTTATATGGAGTAATAGGGTGAGATATAGGGAGGTTATATGGAGTAATAGGAGGAGATATAGGAGAAGTTATATGGAGTAATAGGAGGAGATATAGGGACTTTATATGGAGTAATAGGAGGAGATATAGGGAGGTTATATGGAGTAATAGGAGGAGATATAGGGAGGTTATATGGAGTAATAGGAGGAGATATAGGGAGGTTATATGGAGTAATAGGAGGAGATATAGGGAGTTTATATGGAGTAATAGGATGAGATATAGGGGAGATTATATGGAGTAATAGGAGGAGATATAGGGAGGTTATATGGAGTAATAGGAGGAGATATAGGGGAGGTTATATGGAGTAATAGGAGGAGATATAGGGAGGTTATATGGAGTAATAGGAGGAGATATAGGGAGGTTATATGGAGTAATAGGAGGAGATATAGAGAGGTTATATGGAGTAATAGGAGGAGATATAGGGAGGTTATATGGTGTAATAGGAGGAGATATAGAGGAGGTTATATGTAGTAATAGGAGGAGATATAGGGGAGGTTATATGGAGTAATAGGAGGAGATATAGGGAGGTTATATGGAGTAATAGGAGGAGATATAGGGAGGTTATATGGAGTAATAGAAGCAGATATAGGGAGGTTATATGGAGTAATAGGAGGAGATATAGGGAGGTTATGTGGAGTAATAGGAGGAGATATAGGGAGGTTATATGGAGTAATAGGAGGAGATATAGGGAGGTTATATGGAGTAATAGAAGCAGATATAGGGAGGTTATATGGAGTAATAGGAGGAGATATAGGGAGGCTATATGGAGTAATAGGAGGAGATATAGGGAGGTTATGACGCGCCCCTGGGCCTGTGTCACGCTGCGTTGCGCACGCGGGAGCTTACCCGGAGCCGGATCTGTTGAGGGTTGTAGTCTCGTGGCGGTGACCCGGTCCGTGCCCAGGGAGTCAAACTGGACGGCAGTCTATTAGCGGTAGATGTAGTACGACTACGCCACCCGTTGAATGCAGCTTATGGAGCTGCCGCTGCAGGACAGTCCGCTGAGGCCAGTGGATGGATGGTGCAGCGGGGATGGTATAACCCCCAACGGGAGGGGTATGGCCTCAGGGCAGCCGACGTGGATGATGGGGGTAGCAGGAACCACTCAGAGACGGTGCGGTGTAATTCAGGGTCTTTACTGGTAACAACGATAAACCCTCCCGGAGTACTTGCTAGCGAACGGGGCCTGGTCAGTCCTTGAGCAGATGGGATCTCCCCTGGCCAGGCGGAGTTGTAGGCCTCCCAAACTAACTGTACTCTTCTGGCTACCTTGCTAGAAGCGGATATAAGTAGCCCACGTCCCTGAGTGTACCGTGTGGTGCTCGCCCGTATGGCCGGTGACTCGGGGCCTTCTAATGGCTTCCGCTCCACGATGGCGGTGCTGGTCCCACGCGTGTGACCGTGCCTTCGGGTTTCTGGGCCTGAGGACCTGAAATCCCCTGCCGGTCGGCTTCTGCTGCTGGGTAAGAGTTAGTCCCCACAGCCTCGGACGCCGGGTCCGGTAAGAAATCTTCTCAGTCAGGGCGAGCTCTGCAGCTGCCAGCCCCTGACTTGTAGTAGTATTGCTCCCACTGAGCTTCTGCTGTTTCTTCCTATGCTGCTTCTCTGTCTCTACTCTCCTTGACTGACTAACCCTGCTTCAGCCCCGGGTTTATATAGGGGAAGTTCTTCCCCTCCCAAGACTGAGCAGGAGGTGTGGCATGCACAGGATCCCTGACCAAAGGACCTCCCACCTGCTCTCAGACATAACATTACATTACTGTGGAAACCAGACCCCTGGGGTGCCACATTCCCCCCTAGTAAAATTTAGTACTCCGGGACTAAACATATTTTAGAAAAACATAACAAGATATAAACAATAATAATACAATAAGAAACACATAAAGGTGGTCACGGCATGTCCGTAACCGGGTGCAGTCTTTGAAGAAAGCAAGGTGTCCATTTCACCAAAACAGGGAGACGTAACCAGGTAGGGGTCTGTCCTACCCCGAGTCCTTAACAGTCTCTAGTCCATCCTGGGTTACGCTCCAACTATGTACAAGGATTCCCGGTAATCCACCAAGGATTCCTAAAAGTAACTGGAAACACAAAATTATACACAAGCAACAATACACAGGTAAACATAAATAAAACAATTTATACACTTCAAATCCTCCAGCGTGCGGGTAACTGGCCTCTAGTGGCCCTAGTGGACCTACGGAGCTGACTGTCTGGCCCTGAACTACAGGGTGTAGGAGCTGTCAAGGGTAAACTGGGCAGCTGTCTACCGGCTCTTTGTCTCACTAGGGGTACGGCAGGCTCACTATAAGCAGAGGGTTGATCCTCCTGTTCTGCTTGTGTGGAGTCTTCTGCCTCCTGGACCGGCTGTTCTTCCAGCTCTACCTGTGCTCCGTAGGTGCTTGGGATGCTGGTTGGAGGAAGGTGAGTACGGGTACCACAACTGCACCATTGACTTGAGTCCAAGACCGAGGGAAGTCCCCGAGCACAGTACTAACCATATCTTCCCTTTCCTCTACGGGTCGATGGTCTTCTTGTTCCTCTTCAGGGTTCCTCAGTTGTTCGGGACACTTCTTCAGGTGGTCCCGGGATACAATGGCTGTGGTTTCCCCTCCGTCTTTACTGATGGTACAAACCTTCGGGTTCTCATGGCTTGAGGGCAGTACGGTGTACGGGTCCTTCTCCCACTGGTCGTCCAACTTGTGGAGCCGTCTCTTCCTCTTCAAGACCTGCTCTCCGGGTACCAGGGGAACAGCGGGAGCATACTGGTTGTAAGTTTTCTCTTGTCTTTCCCTAGCCTGACAGAGACTTCGCTCCACGCTCTCCTGTACTCTCCGGTACTGCTGCTGCCTCTCTGTGTCCCAGTCTGTTTCTGGTGAAGTGTCCTCGGGTGTCAGGACTCCCATTTCCAGGTCAACAGGTAACTTACCAGGTCTTGCCCTCATTAGGTAAGCCGGGGTACAGTTGGTGGAACCTACCGGGATGTGGTTGTATAGGTCCACCAGATCGGGCAACTTCTCAGGCCACAGATTGCGTTCTTCCAGGGGCAACGTTTTTAGAAGATCCATTACCACCTGGTTCATTTTCTCACAAAGTCCATTAGTTTGCGGATGGTAGGGTGTCGTCCTTATCTTCCGGCAGCCATACAGATTGCAGAATTCCTGGAAGACCTCCGCTTCAAAGGCAGGTCCCTGGTCCGTCAGCACTTGGTCCGGGTACCCGTGTGGACGGCAAAAGTGCTGCTGGAAGGCTCTAGCTGCTGTTTGAGCCGTTAAGTCCTTGACGGGGACGACAACCAGAAACCGGGAGTAATGATCCACGATGGTTAACGCGTAGACGTAGCCACTTCTGCTTGGGGTCAGTTTTACATGATCCAAGGCTACCAGTTCCAACGGTTGCCGGGTGACGATGGACTGCAGGGGAGTCTTCTGGCTGGCGCGGTCCTTCCTTCTCAGGTTGCACGGGCCACAGTCTCTGCACCACTTCTCAATGGTTCCCCTCATGCCTACCCAGTGGAATCGCTCGCGCAGCAGGAACTCCAGCTTCTTCCACCCGAAGTGTCCAGCTCCGTCGTGGTATGCCTCCATCACCATGGCTGCGTCCCTCCGTGGCACCACTACTTGCCAGAGTAGTTCATGCGTCCGGGAGTTAACCATTCTGCGGCACAACTTCCCCTTGTAAAGGAACAGTCGACTCTTCTCTGCCCATAGTTGTTTGGCTTCCTCCGGAGCGTCTGGTTCAAGGCAAGCCTCCGGGCGAGTCAGCATCTCCTTCACCAGTCGGACGGCAGGGTCGCTGTCTTGCGTTTCCGCCCAGTTGTAGTGAGGTAAGGGGTTCAACGTAACAGCCTGCTTACTCCTTACCCGGTGGGAATACTGGATAGTCCTATGACGGTGGAACGCAGGGAGTTCAACTTCTTCCAGTCCCTCCGGTTCTTCTCCTTCGTCCGGCAGGTTGGGCATCCTGGACAGGGCATCCGCGTTGGTATTGGAGCGTCCGGCCCGGTATTTGATTGTGAACTCGTAGTTGGACAGACGGGCCATCCACCTCTGCTCCAGGGCACCGAGTCTTGCCGTGTCCAGGTGTGTCAACGGGTTGTTATCCGTGTACACGGTGAACCGGGAAGAAGCGAGGTAATGCTTAAAGCGCTCGGTGACTGCCCATACTACGGCCAGGAACTCTAGCTTAAATGAGCTGTAATTCTCGGGGTTCCTTTCGGTGGGTCGCAGTTTTCGGCTGGCGTAGGCGATTACTCGTTCCTTCCCCTGCTGGATCTGGGACAGTACGGCTCCTAGCCCGATGTTACTGGCGTCGGTGTAGAGGATAAAGGGCTGGCTATAATCCGGGTACGCCAGGATTTCGTCCCCCGTGAGGGCCATCTTCAGCTGGCGGAAGGATTCTTCTTCCAGCTCCTCCCATTTGAAGGGCGGCTTCTGGTTCTTGGCCTTCCGGGACTGGCCTATCAGGAGGTCCTGAATAGGTGCTGCCTTTTTGGTGAAACCGGGAATAAACCTTCGGTAGTAGCCTACCAACCCGAGGAACTGCCGCACTTCTTTTACGCTGGAGGGGCTTGGCCATTCCTTAATTGCGGTGATCTTATCAGGGTCGGGAGCCACTCCGTCAGCGCTCACCACGTGTCCCAGGTACTGCACCTTTGGTTTCAGGAGGTGACACTTGGAGGGTTTCATCTTTAGGCCGTAACTCGCCAGAGCCTCGAACACTTCCGCCAGGTGTTTCAGGTGGTCCTCATACGTCTTGGAATATACGATGACATCGTCCAGGTACAACAGGACCGTCCCGAAGTTTCTGTGGCCCAGACAACACTCCATTAGTCGTTGGAAGGTTCCTGGTGCGTTGCAGAGTCCGAACGGCATGCAGGTGAACTCGCTAAGTCCCATCGGGGTGGTGAATGCGGTCTTCTCCCGGTCCGCCTCTGCTACAGGAACCTGCCAGTACCCGCTAGTGAGATCCAAGGTAGAGAAGAAGTTAGCAGATCTTAAAGCAGCCAATGACTCCTCTATTCTTGGCAAGGGGTACGCATCCTTGTGTGTGATACGGTTGATTTTCCGGTAATCTACACACATCCTCATGGTGTTGTCTTTTTTTCTGACTAAGACTAGTGGAGCTGCCCAGGGGCTACAGCTATCCCTGATCACCCCAGCCTCCTTCATGTCTCTAAGCATCCCCTTGGCGTGTTGGTAGTGGGCAGGGGGTACGGGTCGATACCTCTCTTTTATAGGAGGATGGTCTCCCGTGGGGATGTGGTGTTCTACCCCCTTGACTCGCCCGAAGTCTAACGGGTGTTTACTGAACACTCTCTCGTACTCCTGAACCACCCGATAGACTCCTTGTTTCTGGTGTGCGGGAGTGGAGTCCAGGGGCGGAACTACCGCCCGTGCAGCCGGTTCATTGAACGGGGGCCCCGAGGGAGAGGGGGCCCCTTCAGCCTCCAGCAGGGCCGCCATCAGGGCATGACTGCCCTGACTCCAGTATGGGGCCCAGCCGGTAGGGGCCCCCCTCTTGTGCGTCTCTCTCCTCATGGGGCCCCCGGCCCCATGCTAAGCGCCGGGGCCGGAACATCTCAGCGCTGCGCTGCTGCGGCAGCGCTTTCATGATTCCCCTGACTTCCGGTCATGTGACGGCACCGTCACATGACCGGAAGTCAGGAGAACCTGGTGTCATCGATTTGGACGAGCGCCAGGATTCTGCAGGGATCGCATGGGGGTAAGTATAACAAGTTTTTTTTTTTTTTTAAATACAATTTACTAGGAGTGGGGGGAATGGGAGGTGCACATGTGGGGGAGGGGGATGAGAGAGGTGCACATGTGGGGGAGGGGGATGAGAGGTGTGCACATGTGGGGGAGGGGGATGAGAGAGGTGCACATGTGGGGGAGGGGGATGAGAGAGGTGCACATGTGGGGGAGGGGGATGAGAGATGTGCACATGGGGGGGATGAGAGAGGGGCACATGTGGGGGAGGGGAATGAGAGAGGTGCACATGTGGGGGAGGGGGATGAGAGAGGTGCACATGGGGAGGGGAATGAGAGAGGTGCACATGTGGGGGAGGGGAATGAGAGAGGTGCACATGTGGGGGAGGGGGATGAGAGAGGTGCACATGTGGGGGAGGGGGATGAGAGAGGTGCACATGTGGGGGAGGGGGATGAGAGAGGTCACATGTGGGGGAGGGGGATGAGAGAGGTGCACATGTGGGGGAGGGGGATGAGAGAGGTGCACATGTGGGGGAGGGGGATGAGAGAGGTGCACATGTGGGGGAGGGGGAATGAGAGAGGTGCACATGTGGGGGAGGGGGATGAGAGGTGCACATGTGGGGGAGGGGGATGAGAGAGGTGCACATGTGGGGGAGGGGGATGAGAGAGGTGCACATGTGGGGGAGGGGGATGAGAGAGGGGCACATGTGGGGGAGGGGGATGAGAGATGTGCACATGGGGGGGTGAGAGCTGCACATGGGGGAATTGGGAGAAAATGAGCTGCACATGGGGGAATTGGGAGTAGGGGGATAATGAGCTGCACATAATGAATGTGGGGTGGGGGACAGTAAATGATAAATGATGATGGGGTGGGGAGAGCAGGACATGATATAATGAATTGGGGCAGGGGGTGCATGTAAATAATGAATGCGGGGAGCAGGAAGTATAGAGTAGGGGGCGTTGCGGATGCAGGAGTGTAACTGGTAACAAATTGGCGGAAAGAGTAGAGGTTCTAATTAAATTATATATTAAGTGCCTATTTACAGTTAATGGGGGCACCGTGGTGGATTACAATTTATATTTGGAATGGTAGGTTGTATAATAACTAACCATATATTGATGGTGGATACACGTCTGTATTCAGCTGCGTAATGTAGAAGTTGGGGAATGTGCTCTAGATAACTGTGTTATTTTATGCAGAGACGAGTCCTGGCTGGAAGACGTAATGGCGGTCTGTGCTGGATGAAGGAGAAAAGCGTAGCTGAAGGACTTCACCTAGAGACGTCACCAGTGAGTCAGTGTATTACATGTACACTTACACTATATACTATGTACCGGGCTCCTGTGTATAATGTCACTGGTGATCACTGTATTACCTGTACACTGACACTATATACAGAGCTCCTGTGTATAATGTCACTGGTGATCACTAGATTACCTGGACACTTACATTATACATACCATGTATAGAGCTCCCGTGCATAATGACACTTATGGTAATATTAGTAATGTGGTGGTAATATTAGTAATGTGGTGGTAATATGTGGTCTGGTCATGGTGTGGCAGTTTTTCCCCCTTCTGTGTGGTATTATTCGGTCACTATGTTGTGGTAATATGTGGTCTGGTCATGGTGTGGCAGTATTCCCTGTATGTGGTATTATTGGTCATTTTTAAAAAAAAATGTATATGACACATTCCCTTAAAGAAAACTAAATAAAAATATATCTAAAAAGAGTATTGGATATTTTAAGAAAATTTTAATAGGTTAGAGTAGGGCCCTGCCAGAAGAGTCTACCTTATCGTGGTGGCGGCTTTAAAAATCTTTTGGCCAAAACAAAAGCTGATGGCTATGCATGTGGCACCGTCTGGTGGCAGCGACGTGGACGAGCGCCAGGATTCTGCAGGGATCGCATGGGGGTAAGTATAACAAGTTTTATTTGTTTTAAATACAAGTAGTTAACTAGGAGTGGGGGGGATGAGAGATGCACATGGGGGGGGGTGAGAGATGCACATGGGGGGGGTTGAGAGATGCACATGGGGGGGATGAGAGATGCACATGGGGGGGATGGGAGATGCACGGGGGGGATGAGAGCTGCACATGGGGGGGGATGAGAGCTGCACATGGGGGGGATGAGAGCTGCACATGGGGGGGATGAGAGCTGCACATGGGGGGGATGAGAGCTGCACATGGGGGGGGGTTATGTTTAGATAACTTTGTTGCCTTATGAAGCGCAGGGGGGGGGGGCCCAAAAAATTTCTTGCACAGGGGCCCACTACAGTCTGTGTCCGCCCCTGGTGGAGTCAGTACCCAGATGTAGTTGCTGACACCAGTCCTCCATGTTTTTCTTAGAGCCGTTACCTTCCTCCGGGTGAGATGGAGGCAAGGGTTCCACAGATTGTATAGAATTTTGGTTAATGGTATATAATTTGGCTAGCGTGGCATACCGGGGCAGGTACACTTCCCTCTCCCCGATATTTATTATGCGAACGGGCACCCTCCCATGGCGTACATCAACCACCCCCCGTGCTGTCAAAATGGTGGGCCTACTGTCCGAGTAAACTGGTTCTACCATTGCCTGGTAATCTCTACCTCTCAGACCAATAGCTGCCCGGCACCAAATCATCATTTCACTTTTTGGGGGCATGGCAATAGGAAAAGGGTCACACATTCTTACGCTACCAATCTCACCGCCGGAGAGTTCCACCTGTTGCCGTCGCATCAGTGCCCGGATCTCTTTCTGGAGCACCCGCTGCTCGCCGGAGCTGGCGTTCTTGGCAACCTGCTGTAAAAGGAAAATCACCTCTGCAAGACAATTTTCAATTACATTAGTTCCTAGAGTTATTTTTGGGTGACTCTCATGTTTGTCAATATCTACAATGATCAGTCCCTGTGCTGCCAGTTCGACTCTACCGATTTTGATGGTCACCTCTTTAAATCCGATCTGTGGCACGGGCTGGCCATTGCTGGCGATGATACTCAAGTCGTCGTCAGGGTAGCGGGTAATATCCGAGTCATTCCAGTACTGCTTAAAGAGCACGTACGGGATGGTGGTGACCTGTGACCCGGTGTCCAGTAGGGCACTCATGGGAATGCCATCCAGTACCACAGGCAAGACTGGACGTCCTCCCACATATCTGTCGCGCCAGTTCGATGGGCCTGGTGATCTTTTTCCTGGGGGTTGGCCCTCTACCCCAGGTTGTGCCCGTTTAAAGAACAGTACCTTGCCATATGTCCGGGTTGATTGCAGCGGCGGCAGATGGGTCGTCCGTCCTCGCTGTATCGGTCACTGGGTCTTCCTCTGGCCGGTGGGGTCTTCCTTGGTCGACGCCACGGGATGTCCTCCGGTCCAGATGCCAGCTGGATCTTCCCTGGGGTGGAAGCCTGTAAAGACTGCACAGTTCGGGTTAGCGCAGCAACGCTCTTAGCTAGCTCTTGGACCTGATGGTGTAGGTCTGGAGCCGGGTCATTGTCCAAAGCCTGCGCATCAGCTCCCACAGGCCCTGCCGACAAGGGCGCCGCCTCCTGGTGGTAAGTGATAGCAGGGCGCCTGTGGGTCACAACGCCACCCGGTGCCGGTTCTCGGAGCACCCGGATGGCTCTGTCCTTGAACTGTGCAAAGCCCAAATGGGGATCCTGTAAGGCCATTGCCCGCAACTGGGTTCGGTGGGTATTACAATACAGTCCCTCTATAAACTGTTCAGTCAACAGCCTGTCCTCGTTTCCCACTCCATCAGGGTCGGTCTGCTTAATGGCCCTCAGGGCCTCTTGTAGGTTTAGTGCATAGTCCCTTATACTCTCATGCGCTCGCTGCTTGCACCCGTAGAATCTAAGCTTAATCTCGGCTGAGGTGCGGGTATCAAAGGTGTCCTTCAGCCGGGTTAGTATCCCTGCGACCGTCTTCCTCCCAGGTGGCCAGGATTTTACTTCCCTTTTGGCTGCCCCGGTTAGTTGGGCCACCAGGATGCTCACTTTTTGCTCTTCTGTGAGGGGGTACACCTGGAAGAGGCTATCCAGCTTTTCTCTAAAGTCATGCAGGGTATGTGACTCCCCTGAGTACTGGGGTAGCCAAGCTGCTCCCGGGATATAGGGCATGGTGAAGGGCATAACTGCAGCAGCGGTAGCGCTGGCGGGGGTTGAGGCAGTGAAGCTCTCCTCCGTATCCGACATCTTCCTCCCCCCTAGTGGACCGTGGCCTACCTTGCGATGATCCTCTTCCGTAGGCCGCGGCTCCGCAGTGGATCGTCAGGGTTGAGGACCTTCCGTCGCGCTCCTGTGACGTCGGCGTCTGCTGGGCTCCTTCCAGGACCTTACGCAACGTCCGGACGTGAGGCGGGGCTTCAGTTCTCGCGCGCTTTCGGAGTCCACGCCCCTCTTCTTCCCGCACGGCGTCCTCAAGATGGCGTCCAATGGCGGGAAAACTCCACGGATGGCGGGAAGAAGGCAGAAGATGGCGCCGGATGGCGGGAAACTTCACCGATGGCGGGAAGAAGGCTGAAGATGGCGCCGGATGGCGGGAATCTTCACCACAGGTAAGTTTGAAAAGTCTCTTTTTCAGGCACGCAGTACCCGGTGGTTGCGGGCACGAAATCCTGCCGACTACGCCAAAGGTTGACGCGCCCCTGGGCCTGTGTCGCGCTGCGTTGCGCACGCGGGAGCTTACCCGGAGCCGGATCTGTTGAGGGTTGTAGTCTCGTGGCGGTGACCCGGTCCGTGCCCAGGGAGTCAAACTGGACGGCAGTCTATTAGCGGTAGATGTAGTACGACTACGCCACCCGTTGAATGCAGCTTATGGAGCTGCCGCTGCAGGACAGTCCGCTGAGGCCGGTGGATGGATGGTGCAGCGGGGATGGTATAACCCCCAACGGGAGGGGTATGGCCTCAGGGCAGCCGACGTGGATGATGGGGGTAGCAGGAACCACTCAGAGACGGTGCGGTGTAATTCAGGGTCTTTACTGGTAACAACGATAAACCCTCCCGGAGTACTTGCTAGCGAACGGGGCCTGGTCAGTCCTTGAGCAGATGGGATCTCCCCTGGCCAGGCGGAGTTGTAGGCCTCCCAAACTGACTGTACTCTTCTGGCTACCTTGCTAGAAGCGGATATAAGTAGCCCACGTCCCTGAGTGTACCGTGTGGTGCTCGCCCGTATGGCCGGTGACTCGGGGCCTTCTAATGGCTTCCGCTCCACGATGGTGGTGCTGGTCCCACGCGTGTGACCGTGCCTTCGGGTTTCTGGGCCTGAGGACCTGAAATCCCCTGCCGGTCGGCTTCTGCTGCTGGGTAAGAGTTAGTCCCCACAGCCTCGGACGCCGGGTCCGGTAAGAAATCTTCTCAGTCAGGGCGAGCTCTGCAGCTGCCAGCCCCTGACTTGTAGTAGTATTGCTCCCACTGAGCTTCTGCTGTTTCTTCCTATGCTGCTTCTCTGTCTCTACTCTCCTTGACTGACTAAGCCTGCTTCAGCCCCGGGTTCATATAGGGGAAGTTCTTCCCCTCCCAAGACTGAGCAGGAGGTGTGGCATGCACAGGATCCCTGACCAAAGGACCTCCCACCTGCTCTCAGACATAACATTACATTACTGTGGAAACCAGACCCCTGGGGTGCCACAGTTATATGGAGTAATAGGAGGAGATATAGGGGAGGTTATATGGAGTAATAGGAGGAGATATAGGGAAGGTTATATGGAGTAATAGGAGGAGATATAGGGGAGGTTATATGGAGTAATAGGAGGAGATATAGGAGAGGTTATATGGAGTAATAGGAGGAGATATAGGGAGGTTATATGAAGTAATAGGAGGAGATACAGAGAGGTTATTTGGAGTAATAGGAGGGGATATAGGGGAGGTTATATGGAGTAATAGGAGGAGATATAGGGAGGTTATATGGAGTAATAGGAGGAGATATAGGGAGGTTATATGAAGTAATAGGAGGAGATACAGAGAGGTTATTTGGAGTAATAGGAGGAGATATAGGGAGGTTATATGGAGTAATAGGAGGAGATATAGGGGAGGTTATATGGAGTAATAGGAGGAGATATAGGGAGGTTATATGGAGTAATAGGAGGAGATATAGGGAGGTTATATGGAGTAATAGGAGGAGATATAGGGAGGTTATATGAAGTAATAGGAGGAGATATAGGGAGGTTATATGGAGTAATAGGAGGAGATACAGAGAGGTTATTTGGAGTAATAGGAGGAGATATAGGGAGGTTATATGGAGTAATAGGAGGAGATATAGGGGAGGTTATATGAAGTAATAGGAGGAGATATAGGGAGGTTATATGGAGTAATAGGAGGAGATACAGAGAGGTTATATGGAGTAATAGGAGGAGATATAGGGGAGGATATATGGAGTAATAGGAGGAGATATAGGGGAGGTTATATGGAGTAATAGGAGGGGATATAGGGAGGTTATATGGAGTAATAGGAAGAGATATAGGGAGGTTATATGGAGTAATAGGAGGAGATATAGGGAGGTTATATGGAGTAATAGGAGGAGATATAGGGAGGTTATATGGAGTAATAGGAGGAGATATAGGGAGGTTATATGGAGTAATAGGAGGAGATATAGGGGAGGTTATATGAAGTAATAGGAGGAGATATAGGGAGGTTATATGGAGTAATAGGAGGAAATATAGGGAGATTATATGGAGTAATAGGAGGAGATATAGGGAGGTTATATGGAGTAATAGGAGGAGATATAGGGAGGTTATATGGAGTAATAGGAGGAGATATAGGGAGGTTATATGGAGTAATAGGAGGAGATATAGGGAGGTTATATGAAGTAATAGGAGGAGATATAGGGAGGTTATATGGAGTAATAGGAGGAGATATAGAGGAGGTTATATGGAGTAATAGGAGGAGATATATGGAGGTTATATGGAGTAATAGGAGGAGATATATGGAGGTTATATGGAGTAATAGGAGGAGATATAGGGAGGTTATATGGAGTAATAGGAGGAGATATAGGGAGGTTATATGGAGTAATAGGAGGAGATATATGGAGGTTATATGGAGTAATAGGAGGAGATATAGAGGAGGTTATATGGAGTAAAAGGAGGAGATATAGGGAGGTTATGTGGAGTAATAGGAGGAGATATAGGGAGGTTATATGGAGTAATAGGAGGAGATATAGGGAGGTTATATGGAGTAATAGGAGGAGATATAGGGAGGTTATATGGAGTAATAGGAGGAGATATAGGGAGGTTATATGAAGTAATAGGAGGAGATATAGGGAGGTTATATGGAGTAATAGGAGGAGATATAGGGAGGTTATATGGAGTAATGTATTGCAATGTATGTATTGGTTATGTTGTGAATGAGCTATCATGATGCTGTAATAAGACCTCAAAATAACAAACCTCATTTGTTTTGATACATTTTATCAGATCGAGAACTCACATCATTGTAAGCAGCATATGAGTGAATGGTCCTCCATGTGCACACGTTTCTTCAAGACAAGAAAAGAAACCTAGAAACCCCACACCTGGTTATGTGCACTTTGTTTTATGAGAGATAAGAGATGTTCACTGTCAGACATTCCACCTCCAGATGTGAGACAAGACTCCACTCATCTCTCTGCTGTCCCTGCTGATGAGAAGCTTTTGATGTGTTGACATCTAAGAGGGAGACTCACGTTGCTATTCTCAGATCTTGTGTCTCGTGCAGTTTGTTAACTCTGTCTAATGCGACGACATTTATCACCCCAACATTTACCCGACGGTCCTTTATTGTCACATAGTAAATTTTCACAGTTGCGTTAAACTTGAGAGAAAATATGTTCCTCCTACCAGAATGTGGTATAATATGCCACGACTAATCTAGATTATGAGGTTGACAACTTTCTTGTCTATTACTTTTCAAGGCCTGTTATCATAATCTACACCATATCCCAAAGGCAACATACTCAGTTATCTTATCCATACTCCTAAGAAAAAAGAGAAATACATAAATTAGGAAGGTTTGTGTGGTTGTCTTGAAAATGTAATCAATTCTAGAAGTCCAGAACAAAGCACACTAGGCTATTATGTAGTGTAGTCTACCATGTTTGTCCTTGTTGCCTATAGACAAAGCAGTATTCGAGTTAAAAGTTTTGAGAAGGTTCTCTGGTTTAAAAAAGATGACAGGTCTCCTGACCTATGAGACTATAAGCTTGGGTCAGGACAGGAGACCCGAGATCAATCCTATGATTGAGGTCCATATATGTACTGTAAAATATGGCGATCGGAGCCCGGACTTACAAGTGGAAAGAGGCTGTGTGGACATTTAAAAAGACTTTAGGCAAAATATAGAGCCTGTGGGACAAAGCAAGACTCAAGTATATTAAGTATATAAAAAAAACTAGACTGTTGACAAGTACTCCATGCATTTATATTTCTGCCACTACTTTTTGTGTTCAGTTAAATGAGTAAAACTTGACATGCCTGCCACCATTGTGTATAGAAGTCTTTTACTGAAGATAGATTCCAACATCATGTAATGTGGACAAGTCTATGATGATAGAATCTATAAAAAGTTACCAAAACATTTAAAATAAAAATTTACAGTATCTACCTAACACAAAGACATAGAAACTCATTTATGATCATGAAAAAGTTATTCAATAACAAATTTTATTAACCCGTAAGACATTCCATGCAAAGTAATGAAAAAATGCAATAAAATTGTAGGGCAAACGATTTATATATACAGTTATATGAAAAAGTTTGGGCACCCCTATTAATCTTAAGCTTAATGTTTTATAAAAATTGGTGTTTTTGCAACAGCTTTTTCAGTTTGATATATGTAATAACTGTTGGACACAGTAATGTTTCTGCCTTAAAATGAGGTTTATCGTACTAACAGAAAATGTGCAATCTGCATTCAAACAAAATTTGACAGGTGCATAAGTATGGGCACCCTTATCATTTTCTTGTTTTAAATACTCCTACCTACTTTTTACTGACTTACTAAAGCACTTTTTTTGGTTTTGTAACCTCATTGAGCTTTGAACTTCATAGCCAGGTGTATGCAATCATGAGAAAAGCTACTTAAAGTGGCCACTTGCAAGTTGTTCTCCTGTTTGAATCTCCTCTGAAGAGTGGCATCATGGGCTACTCAAAACAACTGTCAAATGATCTGAAAACAAAGATTATTCAACATAGTTGTTCAGGGGAAGGATACAAAAAGCTGTCTCAGAGATTTAACCTGTCAGTTTCCACTGTGAGGAACATAGTAAGGAAATGGAAGAACACAGGGACAGTTCTTGTTAAGGCCAGAAGTGGCAGGCCAAGAAAAACATCAGAAAGGCAGAGAAGAAGAATGGTGAGATCAGTCGAAGACAATCCTCAGACCACCTCCAGAGAGCTGCAGCATCAACTTGCTGCAGATGGTGTCACTGTGCATCGGTCAACTATACAATGCACTTTGCACAAGGAGAAGCTGTATGGGAGAGTGATGCGAAAGAAGCCGCTTCTGCAAGCACGCCACAAACAGAGTCGGCTGAGGTATGCAAAAGCACATTTGGAGAAGCCAATTTCTTTTTGGAAGAAGGTCCTGTGGACTGATGAAACCAAGATTGAGTTGTTTGGTCATACAAAAAGGCGTTATGCATGGCGGCAAAAAAACACAGCATTCCAAGAAAAACACTTGGTACCCACAGTAAAATTTGGTGGAGGTTCCATCATGCTTTGGGGCTGTGTGGCCAATTCCGGCACCGGGAATCTTGTTAAAGTTGAGGGACGCATGGATTCCACTCAGTATCAGCAGATTCTTGACAATAATGTTCAAGAATCAGTGATAAAGTTGAAGTTACGCAGGGGATGGATCTTTCAGCAAGACAATTATCCAAAACACCGCTCCAAATCTACTCAGGAATTCATGCAGAGGAACAATTACAATGTTCTGGAATGGCGATCCCAGTCCCCAGACCTGAATATCATTGAACATCTGTGGGATCATTTGAAGAGGGCTGTCCATGCTCTGCGACCATCAAACTTTACTGAACTGGAATTGTTTTGTAAAGAGGAATGGTCAAAAATACCTTCATCCAGGATCCAGGAACTCATTAAAAGTTACAGGAAGGGACTAGAGGCCGTTATTTTTGCAAAAGGAGGATCTACTAAATATTAATGTCACTTTTCTGGTGAGGTGCCCATACTTATGCACCTGTCAAATTTTGTTTGAATGCAGATTGCACATTTTCTGTTAGTACGATAAACCTCATTTCAAGGCAGAAACATTACTGGGTCCAACAGTTATTACATATATCAAACTGAAATAGCTGTTGCAAAAACACCAATTTTTATAAAACAATAAGCTTAAGATTAATAGGGGTGCCCAAACTTTTTCATATAACTGTATATATATCTATAATATAGATATATATATATATATATATATATATATATATATATATATACCTCAGGAATGGATCTTTGTAAAGAATAGCACATTTTGCTGATATGACTCATACATTATTAACATCTCTTTATAAATAAAATATTTTGACATTGTAACCATAATAAATTGGTTCATTAATAGTTATAATAAAAAAAGAATCATTTCAAAAGGACATGCACAAATATCTGAGGCCATCAAATATCCCTGAAAAGATCTGTAAACATTTCATGGTCATAGTAAGAAAGAGCCTAAGGAATATGATAATATTGAGGATTTCAAATATTGGTGATATAGTTCCCTTAAAGTTGAGACTATGAGCTGAGACTTTGGGTCTTTTTTTTAAAGGGAATCTGTCATCAGGTTTTTGCTTTGTAATTTGAGAGCATCATAATGTAGGGGGAGAAACCCTAATTCCAGAGATGTGTCACTTGTTAGTCTGCATGCTGTCATTTTGATACAATCACAGTTTTCTTTGCTGCAGATGTAGAAGTGCACTGAATACTGAGCCCTGTATATCCCTGCCCACACCACTGATTGGCAGCTTTCTGTGTACAATGTAAATTAACAGAAAGCTGCTAATCAGTGCTGGGGGCGGGCTTACACACAACAGTTGACTAGGAGGCATGAGACCACTAGTCCTGTGATGATAATCTCCTGCTGATAAAACATTGATTTTATTGTAATGGCAACACACAGTCTAGTAAGTGACACATCACTGGAATCAGGATCTCAGCCCCTACATCATGCTGCTCTAAGGTTACATTGCAAAAACCTGCTACAGATTCCCTTTAAGAGTAGAGTTTAGTCTTTGGCTTGCTAAACGTTTAGAAAACAGACAAGAAATAAAATCAATATATACATTATCATTAGTGACTGAACCTCTTAGTGTGTTAACACCACAATACTGTTAGCTAAAACCTGAAGGCCCCTCATACAATTACTGAGCATATTTCCAGAAGTAGCTCATGGACAAATGATAGTCACAAAGTACAAAGAACAATGGAGGTTAGGAGAGGACTAAAGAACTTGTAAAATGCCGACCAGTTAAAAAGTACACAGGTATTTCCCTTAAATGGGAGTTAGTGGATGGCCGAGAAACAAGTGGTGGTGGCCTTTGACTGACAGTAATAGAATATACCAGACTTTCATGGAACAGAATTCATAGAAATACAGTCAATAAGTATATATAAGCATGGCTGTAACTAACACAGTAACTGGTATGCCAGCTATCGTGTTGGACCAAAGGATTAAGGTTGGTTTTAAATTAAGGCAGAAGGGATCCCCAGAAACATCCTGAATTCACAATTGATCCTATCCATTCTCTAGTCCACCAGGGAACATATAATAAACCTCCTCACTGCTTATATCACTAGGAAATTAATCACTTCACTATCGTAGACCACCAGAGATTTTTAAACTTTCATACATTCTGTATGTAAATAGTGAGCAGGAGGGCAAAATTGCTTTTATTTTCTATAAAATTGGCCTTACAGGGGATCTTCCAATGGTTCCAGGGTATGGATTGACATTGCGAGTTGACTGGTCAGTACAAGAGGTTTATCAACTTTTCATGGTTATTGTACACTTACTGATCTGAATTTGCGAAAGAGCTTCTGTGTACCAGTAACCCAAAATTCTTTATTCTGAGACTGGCAACTTTTGCAGTGATCCCCACCATGTACAACTGAGTTAGGGATAACAATCACAGTGAATAATGAAAGGAACAGCGGTAAAATGAACATGGGACTAAAGAAAGAGTAATGGAGTCCAAGATAATAAAATACGTGTTGGCCGATCGCTTGTTAGACCAACAGTTACTTCTCTCAACTCCTCCTCGTACACATAAATGCTTGCTTTGGGCAAGAATAAATGGAAGAGTGGAGTGAACCACTGCCAGACACCTCTGACAACTGATCATCCTCCGAAAAAACTCAAGACACTAAAAGTCAACATAACCAATGCTTATCTACCACAACATCATCTAAAAAGATAGCATGACAATTTTCATGGACAGTAACAGGAGACAGCGGGTAACTTTATATGTATCCAAACCTGATTCATAGTGACTCAAAATTGATAGAGCAATGTAATTTGCCACCCCAAAATATGGTGAAGTTCCATGAATTAAATTATAATCTTTGGTCATACTTGTAGAACTGACAGGTGCCATAAGACACCTGATATTAAGCTGTCCAGTGCCTTGCGGATAGAACAGTTGCCACCACTTGACCCTTTTTTAGGCAAAAGGTGGAAACTTAATAACTCATCCCGTCACTTCATGGATCATTTGTTCCATATAAACAATTTTCCATGGGTTAAGCCATTGTAAACTAGCAGAAAAGTTTAGCTTAGCTACAATTGTTTTTTTCTTCTTAACGTATTTCAACTCAAGCAGTGGATCGATAAACTAGAACCACTTTAATGGTACTTATTACTTAGATATAGTGGAGGAAGCCATTATATTCTTCCCTAATGCCTCAAATATGAACTGTCTTCATTACTGTGATTGTGGGCAGAAGATAAATTGTCATCATGACCCTATCATTTAAGATCCCCTATATATTTGCACATCTATTGACTATCCCTCTTCATTACATAATGATAGGGTAGGGTTGGTGACTGATGGACATATCCACCTAGATCTCATACTGGCAATGTTAATGTGGATTTTTAGGTGGACTAACTATATATCTCCTAATATGTTTTTAAAAAAATTCTGGCAAAAAAAGATCTAAAATGTCAAACGAATCTTACATATTGATTAGTCGAAGGTAGTTTACGCTACAGTTTAGATTTTCCAAAAACTGAAATTCCACCTTTCAACATCAGGTCATTTTTTGAGCCAATGTTCTGTGCTGATTTATTCCTGCATATATTTTTCTAACACTTGGCGCTGTGTTTTTCTGACACACGCTCCAAATCACTGCAAGTTTCTGGGAGTTGTGCAATTCTGACAAGCATTGAAAAAGTCATGTAGTATTGAGATATAGATACTGTACTTACAAATATGTGTTATTTTTGATTCTTTCTCAAGCCCATGCAGCTGGAGCCTGCCACCCACTTTATTCTTCCATGTCAGATTTGTGGGCACTTGGTGCCTACAACAGCGAACTCTGACCAACAATATTAAAGGGGTTGTCTGGTACTTTTATATTGATGGACCATCCTTAGGATAGGTCATCAATATCTGACCGGTGGGGGTGTGCCACCCACCACCCCTACCAATCAGCTGTTTATGATGCCGGCAGTGGCAAGATGTGCTCAGTTGCGGAGCTGCACAGCTCCGTCAACTATATAGTGGCCAAAGGTAGGTACTGCACATCCGCTCCCTACTTGAATCACCGTGAGCAGGTGATTGTCAGATGGTGTTGAATGTCGCACCCCCTCCAATCAGATATGAATGACCTATCCTAAGGACAGGCCTTTAATATAGAAGTCCCAGACAACCCTTTTAACTATGCTTTGTGTCCACTCCGCCTAATATTGGATCTTGGACATGCACAGTCTATATTTTGTACACATGTGCTGTTTAGATGCTGCACTGTAACTGTCCTATGTACCTAACGTCATTAATGGCATGACATAAATAAGGGGTGAAAACCACCCAGGACTGATCACATTTCAGATATACAGCACGTGTTTTGCAAAGAAAAGGAAAGCAGACAAACATGGTCACAAAGGAGCCACCTAGACTGCAGAAATGGTATGAAATACTTAAGATTTTTTACATATTTTGGTATATATGTACTTTTTAAAATAATTGCTTTCCAATGAGGTCATTCAGATTTTTGGGGGAAATTTAGTCTTTAAATATTTATTTTTTTATTTTGCAGTTTTTCTTCTTTAAGAGCCCCGGTTAGAAGGGGAAACAGTCCACAGTCATGATAGATGTCAGCCTGATAGAACCTGGCTGCTCTGATGTGACCGGAGGGGCTCGGCCATCACATGATTGCCAGCTAAATAGAGACCATTCCTTGTTTCTTTCCTTAGATCTCATTCAGCACTGTCTATGCTGGAAAAGATATCTCAAAAGTGGTTATAATAAACCTCTCCACTTCTGTCTTCTCCTCAATTCCCCAGCTGTCTCTGGCACCCAATCTGCTCCTGCTAAATCTCAGGATCTTTACTCCTGCAACATATATTTATAAAGGAGTTGAATTATAGCCTACGACTGAACCTCATACATGAAGGTCCATACATTATTAGGTTACTGTATGGACAGTATACCATGAGCTCCTATGTTCCCTCTAGTGGTAGATGTAGGCAGTCACAATTTTTTTTTTAACGTAGCGTATAAAGATTATTCCGGACTCAGTGTCAGATAAATGGAGCTCCAACCTCAACAAAGATGTAGAAGGAAAGGAATCAGCACAATACTTTAGGTGTATAAAGATGAAGAAAATAAATTTGTGTTCAAGGATGAGCATTCACAATAAAGGGAACCTGAAAGCTGATTCATGATGGTAGTATGAATCAGAGTCCAGCTCTGTCATTTCATCTGGCCCCCTCCACAGTCCCCCTAAGTGACAGGTCTCTCCCTAAGGGCTCATGCAGATGACCGTATTTCAGGTCCAAGTCCAATCCAACAAAACATCAGATCACACTCAAACCAATATTATTCTATGGGGCTGTGCACAAGTCTGATTTTTTCCTCGGAACAAGTCTGTCCGAGGAAAAAAATCGCAGCATGCACCAGTTGCACCCGTAAATCAGATCGAACTCGGCCATGCAACTCAATGAGTCCATTGGAAATAATCGGACCACATTCGGATGACATGTAGTCCAGGCTGAAATGACGGAGCTGGACTCTGATTCATGCTCACCGTGGATCGGGCACCATGAATCAGCTACATGGTTCCCTTTAAGTTTGGTTACATGTATTTATAACCATATTGAAGTCTACCTGTCACCGTGAAGATGGAAATTTTAATTTATCGTTTATAGCAATGTAACCAGTCACCAAGGATTGAGCATCACTTATACAGCTATATCTCTGTGCTGAACAATGGTACTCAAGAACTGTCGTTCGTTTTTGTGAAAATTTAGGGTATGTAATGGAATAAAAAAATGAAATTCTTTACCAAGACAATGTTCATGTATATAGGTATACCAGTAATATACTTAGCAATGTATATGGAGCACGGGTGCATTCTTCATAGCAGAGATACAAAATAGTGTAATCTAAAATAGAAAAAAATGAAAGTGGCACTCACCAACCAGACCTTATCTTCTTTATTTATCCACTAATAAGATTAAAAGGCCAGCAGGATCAAAGTTAGCAGGACACAAACGGGCTATGGCCTTTTCACACTCTCTCTTGTGCTTTATCATCCTGCTAAATTTTATTTGTATTCTTGGAGAAATAAAGAAGTTAAGCTCTGGTGGTGAGTGGCACTTTCATTTTTCCTATTTTTGATCACAATGATAGATAGTTTATACTAGCTGCGCACCACACATTTGAGCTAATGTGATATCCTCTCCAACACTCCACGTGTCGTAAAAATGGCATAAGGAAATAGGTCTTGTAGGCTGTGCCAGTGTTTTTTGCCTTAGTTAGAAGATTCAAATTAGGCCCGTTTCAGGTTCTTCTTGAAACTATCACATTCCTAACCAACTGGGTCAAAATGTCCTCCCATTTTCAGGAATCATTTTCTCTTTTTTTTTTTGCTAACATTGTTTTATTTATGGAGTCCAAATCCCTGTTAAGAGTCTCATCATCCATTAAAAATGGCCAACCTGTTATGTGCGTTCTCTCATTAGGTGACTGAGAGTAGCCACATAGGTTGCCTATTTGATATATTTACTGTATTTCATAGAGTAAATAAATGTTAATTTAACATCTATTCATATACTTGACAGGCATCACGTGTATCAAAGCATTTTAGCTCCTTCTCCAGACAATGGATGGATCCACAGCAGTAATTATTATTATATAAGAGAGCACGTTAAGGAGAACTTGTCATATCCCCTTTCTTCCTATGACCCATATTGGCTGGTATCATCTGGCATGACAGTAAGATCATATTACAAATCTCTATTAGGTCCCATTACATCATTGGGGATCTTGAAAAAGTATCTGGAGCCTGATACCAGGGATTATAATTATTCAAGTAATTGGAAGGAATTGGGGTAGTCTTTGTAGTTGAAGAAAAGTCCCAACTCGGAGGAACATTGGGAGAAGAAGGAGAAAGTGAAGATGAGGTGAGCGCTTGATCTCCATCCTGAATACTTGAACCTTGTTTTATGATCTTCTTGTACTTGGACCTCTTATTCTGAAACCATATTTTCACCTATAATAAAGGGAAGACATATAAACATCACTTGACATAAGACATTGGGAGCATCATCATTGGGTGATAAGAGTCCGCATGTGACTCTAGAACTGTCCAATTATAGATCAAGAAAATCAGACCGCGGTTCTAAAGATATATCAGAAGTGCTCGATTTAATGGTTACCCATGGCTGCAACATCCTATCCCCAGTTATATTTTCAGTAGAAGCAAAATCCATTTGGAGGTAACTTTGGAGAAAATCACTTGCCACTGAGACGATTAACAAACAATCTACATGACCCTACTCATATTTCCTGTGTCTACCACAACGTAGATGCAGTGGACCTAAGAGTCATCTCCACTGGTGGGTCCAAGGACCTCAGTCCAACACCTACAGCCCTATCTCCAGCTCTATTTCTTCCATCCACTGGATCTTTCATTGTTTTTAGACACTTTTAAATATTACCCAGAAGCCTTTGTTCCTCACCTGTGTCTGTGTTAGGCCAAGCTGTGCCGCCAGCTCTGCCCTCTCTGGTAGTGCCAAATACTGAGTTTGTTGGAACCTGTGATTTAATGCCTGTAGTTGTAAACTGGAATATATTGTGCGAGGTTTTCTAATTTTCTTCCCTTTTCCATTGATCCGGATTTCTCCATTTTCTATGACCGTTGATTTCTCCAGCTCTGAGAAGACAATTGACAAGTGATAAATTACGTACAAGTAATATGATTTGTGCTTAGCTTAAGAGGACAACATTTTTGAACTGATGGATCTTATTCTTAAAAGCACAAAGAAAGAAATAGTAACTCAAGATGGCGGGTCAAAATAAGGACAGTGAAGTTGAATCCGAGGACATATTGGAAATTGACCAAGATGGTATCAGTCATGACCTCGGGCTTTAATACTAAAGAAAGGTAACTTTCCACAGAACGGAGAGCAACAGATACAATTACCCCCAACCTGTTTGACAATGACTTTATCTATTCATACATGCAAAGTAATCCACAGCCAAAGTAATCCTAAAAAAATGGGGTTTTCAATAAACATCTGAGACTGGTATATGTGGATGAGGGATGGAGCATTGTGTCTCTGGCTGGTCACTGAAGCTTTAAATGTTTATACCCATCTTTATAAGTTGTGCATAGGTAAAAACTTACTTATTGGTGGGGGTCCAACAGCTGGAACCCCTGAGAACTGGGATCTATAGAGTCACATCTAAATGGAGTGGTTGCCAGACATGAGCACCACTGCTTCATTCATTGGCTGTGGGACTAAACCAGTCCTATAAAGAACGCCTGGAGCTGTGATGCACATGCCCACCCATCATTCCATTCAAATGGAGGAGCCACATTCTCATGATCGGTGGGGATCTAGAGCCAAAACAGAGCTTCTGATACCTGGGCCATTTATGTACATGCACGGCCATTTGTTTAGTGGCTGCGGAAGGCAAATTTTATGACTAGCTAGAGTTCCCATTTATAACAAAGGCTGATCCCTGATAGAGATTTCTGAAGCTGAACCACTAATTGAACTGAAAAATGGATAGTAGCGATGAGATAAGTTGTTATGAGATTTCTTGGCTCATCTGACAATGTCTACCATAATTAACGTCATAAAATTAAGAGTTTCTGTAATGATGGATGTCTTTCTTCTGATAACCTGTAATTAGAACTCATATAAAATGTAGTATCAATATTATTTCAGCGGGGCATGGAATTTACTGTACGATGAAATGATTCTAATTGTAAGGTAAAACAAATAGTGATTGCATTGAATGACAATTCTGTAATAGATTCTGATTAATTACTATTTATAATCCTAAAACATTTTTTCTAAAAAAATCTATCTGGGATAAAAGTAAAGATGAACGTTTCTTCACTTGAATCAGAAACTTGACATGATTCAGGACTAATTGCAAAGCCTCTTCAGTTATTTTCATTTTAGATCTAATGGAGCAATAAAAAATCATTACAAATGTGACTATGCCTATTAACAGCACTGAAAAAGTTTGCTAGGCGGGGAGGGCGCTATTGCATTGGATTCTATGAAAAGTGTTCTCCATCCACAGTGGTGAATAATGGTACTGCAAGTTTTGTAAATGTTTGAAAGTAAAATTACACACAGCACAGGCCTCAACAAAACACTGAAGTTAGTAATATGTAGCCTTTCATAATAGTATTCCTTGTAATACTTTAAGGGGTTTGCTTCAACATTACTTTAGAGGGAACTTGTCCGGTCCCCCAACACAGCAGCATTCACATATGTATTACTAAATTCCCTACCTAACCAAAAAAATCCATGTGTAAAAAAAGATTTATAATCTCTGTTTTTCTTATGCTAATTAAGCTTTTGACTAGTCGATGGGACGTTAGTTTCCCCAGACTAGTCAGCCCTCTTTGTATATTATCATGAGAGTTGGCATTATCGTTGTACGTGAGCCGTCTTCTGCACTTCTGGTCATTCGCAGTGCATACACCCGGCTTCAAAGACTTGCCTGAAGAAAGTCACATGCCTGCGCAAGGTTTGCAGAGAATTGGCGATAACGCAGACTCTTGCAAATCATGTTATCACGCCCACAGTGGCATGATAATATGTAAAGAGGGATGACTAGTCTGGGGAATCTAACTCCACAGACAATGTCATTTTAAGTGGTGTGGTGTGTGGATCAGCCTTAATAGTGACAAACCAAAGACATTTGGGCAGTAAACTCTGCAGAGACAAGTTGTGGCTGGTAGAAGTCAGTATGACGGTCAGGAGCAGGTGGAGAAGAAAAGAAAGAGAGTGACTCCAGAGTTGGAGTTACCTGCAAAGTTCTGCCTCTGCTCACTGTAAGGTCTGAAGAGTGATGATGGGTGATAACATTCTTGTTTGTGATAGAATGCCCAGCATAGAGTTACATTTGTAGGGGTTATACTGGGAGATATTTATACTGGGAGATATAGTTTTGCTTGGTTCAATCTTAACCAGGGGAGGAGTCCTGAGGAGATAATTTGCATATTTCCACTGCATTTTGGGGTAAGTGAAGAGTCTCCGCGAGCTCAAAGAACACTGGATTTTGGCTGTTGGAGCTGAAAAGAGGACATCGGTAAACCGCGCGCCGCCATTTTGAAGCATTTCACTGTTTTTAGAACATTAACAGTAAGAACATGGAAGAGTCCAGGAGCCATTTGGTGAGCTGCATATCCTGCTACATGTTCACAGACTTGCCAGTGGAAAAGCCAAACTTCACATGCCAGAAATGCAAGCTTGTGTCCCTGTTGGAGGAAAAGTTGCGAAATCTAGAAGAGAGGTTAACTACCTTGAAAATCATTAAGGAAGGTGAAGAGTTCTTAGACAGAGCAGAATTATCTCTTCATGATTCAGAAAGAGAAGAAATTCGAACTGCACCTGAGGAAACAGAGGAATGGAAGCATGTGACCCACAGGAGCCGGAGGATCGAGAGGCAGTCAGCACCCATACTGCTCAGGAACCAGTACCAGGCTCTCACGCAGGAGAACCTTGAAGAAATACAGCAAGATAAGACTTTGCCAGCAATGAATAACCTTGTAAGCCCTCAGAATCCTCCTGGATGGAGAAAGAAGAATGTTGTGAAGAAAAAACGAAGAGTGGTGGTCATGGGGGATTCCCTGTTAAGAGGAACAGAGGCCGCTATCTGCAGACCAGACATAACCTCAAGAGAAATGTGCTGTCTTCCTGGAGCAAAAATTAAAGATGTGTCTGACAGGATATCAAGACTCTTCAGACCTACAGATCACTACCCATTCCTGCTAATACATGTGGGGACAAATGACACCGCAAGAAAGGACCTGGAAACCATCTGCAGTGACTTTGAAGACTTAGGCAAGAAAGTGAAAGAATTGGGAGCGCAGGTGGTCTTCTCATCCATCCTCCCAGTGGATGACCATGGAACAATGAGGTGGAATAAGATTCTACAGGTGAACAACTGGCTACGTCGATGGTCCCGTCAACAAGGATTTGGATTTCTGGATCACGGGATGAATTACCTATACGATGGACTACTTGCTAGAGATGGGGTGCACCTTACGAAGACTGGAAAACATGTATTTGGAAGTCGCCTTGCTACACTCATCAGGAGAGCTTTAAACTAGAACAATGTGGGAAGGGAAGCAAAAGGCCAGAAAAAGCCATACAGCTGACAAATACTATTGAGATCTCTGCTACTGGAAGTGGAAAGAAAGAACAAAGACAAAAAAATCTAAATAAAAATATGGGAGGAAGAGAAACCAATCACAAACTAAAATGTTTTTATACAAATGCACAAAGCATGGGCAACAAACAAGGAGAATTGGAACTACTAATGCAGGAAAAGAAATATGATGTCATTGGAATCACTGAAACTTGGTGGGACGATACACATGATTGGAATAAAAGGCTAAAAGGATACAACTTATTTGCAAGAAACAGAATTGATAAACGAGGAGGAGGTGTCGCATTGTATGTTAGAAAAGCGTATATCTGCACAGAGATTGAAGCTTCAGAGACTGGGAGTTCTGTGGAAACTGTTTGGGTAAGAATACAAGGAGAGAACAACGGAAAGGACACCATTGTAGGCATTTACTACAGGCCACCTGGGCAAGCTGAAGATATGGATGAACTCTTTATGTATCAAATGACCAAGTTCTCCAAAAAATATGACGTAGTGGTCATGGGAGATTTCAACTATCCAGACATTTGTTGGGAATCTCTCTCAAGTAAAACTAACAGGTCAAGCAAATTCTTATCCTCTCTTGCTGACAACTTTATCTTCCAAAAGGTAGGGGAGAAAACAAGGGGATCTGCTACTTTGGATCTAATCCTTATAAACAGGGAGGAAATGGTTGAGGAGGTAAAGGTGGCTGGGACGCTAGGAGGCAGCGATCATGCTATTATAGAATTTTGGATAACTAGAGGAGGAAGACATGTGAAGACTCAAACTTCAAGGTTAGATTTTAGAAAGGCAGATTTTAAGAGACTCAGAAAGAGAATAGGAGGGATCCAATGGCTGGATGTCCTTAAGGACAAAAATGTCCAGGAAGGATGGGAAATTTTTAAAAATGAGATTCTCAAAGCACAATCGTTAACAATCCCGAAAAGTAGGAAGAATGGGAAGCATTTAAGGAAACCAGGATGGATGAACACAGAACTTAAACACATGCTAAAAAGAAAGAAAGAAATGTTTATTAAATGGAAAGAGGGAGGCATATCTAAAGAAGATTATAATGCAGTCTGCAGATCCTGCAGGGCACGTATCAGGTTAGCTAAAGCTGACAATGAATTAAGGCTTGCAAGAGATGTCAAAAGCAATAAAAAAGGATTTTGGGGGTATGTCAAAAGTAAAAGAAAAGTCAAAGATGCTATAGGATTTTTACAGGATGAAAATTGAGAAATGGTAAGAGAGGATGTTGAGAAGGCCGAACTTTTTAATTCCTATTTTGCATCTGTTTTCTCTCAGAAAGAAAATGTAACATCAACTGATTTGCACTGTCCTTTTAAAGGAATAGAAGAATCCAAGTTATCTGTAAACAGAAAGATTGTGAGGGAATATTTAGCTAACATAAATGAGTTCAAGTCTCCAGGTCCAGATGAATTACACCCCAGAGTACTGAAGGAGATCGTAGAAGAAATTTTAGAACCACTCTCCATAATCTTTGAAAATTCTTGGAGAACAGGAGAAGTCCCAGAAGACTGGAGAAGAGCAAATGTTGTTCCTATCTTCAAAAAGGGGAAGAAGGTGGACCCAGGGAACTATAGGCCGGTGAGTCTGACTTCTATACCAGGAAAGATCTTTGAACAAATTATTAAACATCATGTATGTAAGTACCTGGATAAGAATGAAGTGATTAACCAGAGTCAGCATGGGTTTGTAACTAACAAGTCATGTCAGACTAACTTAATTTCCTTCTATGACAGAATCACTGACTGGGTGGATCAGGGAAATGCTGTAGATATAGTATATCTTGACTTCAGCAAAGCATTTGACAAAGTATCTCACACCATCCTTATTGAAAAAATGACCAAGTATGCAATGGACCAGGCAACTGTTAGGTGGATTCATAACTGGCTTAGTGATCGGACTCAAAGGGTGGTTGTAAATGGCTTCACATCCAGCTGGATGAATGTCTCAAGTGGGATACCACAGGGCTCTGTCCTGGGACCTGTATTGTTCAACATCTTCATCAATGATTTAGATGAAGGAACTGATTAAATTTGCTGATGACACAAAGCTAGGAGGGATAGCTAATACTAGAGAAGAGAGAGAGAGGATTCAAAAAGACCTAAATAAACTGGAGCAGTGGGCAGCAACCAACAGAATGGTTTTTAACAGGGAAAAATGCAAAGTACTACATCTGGGCAATAAAAATGAAAAAAGCATATACAGAATGGGAGGAATAGAGCTAAGCAACAGTACATGTGAAAAAGACTTAGGTATACTAACAGATCATAGACTGAACATGAGTCAACAGTGTGATGCAGCAGCAAAAAAGGCAAATACAATTCTGGGATGTATTAACAGAAGCATACAGTCTAGATCACGTGAAGTCATTATCGGTCTTTACTCCTCTTTGGTCAGACCTCATCTGGAATACTGTGTACAGTTTTGGGCACCACATTTTAAAAAAGACATAGACAAACTGGAGCAAGTTCAGAGAAGAGCGACCAGAATGGTGACTGGTCTGCAAACCATGTCCTATGAGGAACGGTTGCAGGATTTGGGAATGTTTAGCTTGCAAAAAAGAAGACTGAGAGGAGACTTAATAGCTGTCTACAAATATGTCAAGGGCTGTCACATTGTAGAAGGATCATCTTTATTCTCATTTGCACAGGGAAAGACTAGAAGCAACGGGATGAAACTAAATGGGAGGAGACACAGATTAGTTATTAGAAAAAACTTTTTGACAGTTAGGGTGATTAATGAGTGGAACAGGCTGCCACGAGAGGTGGTGAGTTCCCCTTCAATGGACGTCTTCAAACAGAGGCTGGACAGACATCTGTCTGAGATGATTTAGTGAATCCTGCTTTGAGCAGGGGGTTGGACCAGATGACCCAGGAGGTCCCTTCCAACTCTACCATTCTATGATTCTATGATATGGCAGGCATACCACAGGTCTGTATAAATCCTGGGTTTTGGCAATCACTCTGATTTTTTCCTTTCTACCCCAAAGCCCCTTATTTCAAAAAGAGTCAGCCCTTCATATTATCTTATATACACTGTATCATATACATTGTTATCCGTTAATATTGTAAACAGTGCTCTCCTTTATTATATAAAGTGTACTCCCTTAATATTATATATGGTATTGTCCCTAATTATTACATACGCCAACTGACTCCTCTAGTATTTGGGTCTGGCATGTGGTATGAATACATTTTGGGGTGTAATGAATGGGGTCATATACACTGTGAGTCAAATGGCGGATGTGCAAGGAAAGAATTTTGTTTAGAACATTACATGCGCCACTTTTTCTTCTGAAGATGGGGAGTGCATATTATCTCATATGCCTAGGGCACCAACATACCTAATCCCAGTCCTGCGCTATTTCCAGTATTGTGAGGTATAGTACTGATAGTTTTGTTTGTCTGACCTTTAATGTCTTCAGTGGAGGGGAACTTGATTTATGGATACTGGAAAAAGGAACTATGAAGATGTCTGTAGAAGTCCAGGTCATAAAGGCCACCACAATAGGAGGGAGTTGGAATGTAGAAATTCTGCATTGTTCAAGGTAGCAGTTACTGTTGGAGAAGACGTGACCTATCGTACGGGATGCGTCCAGTGATCAAGAACATACACCTGCCACCTGAGCAGAGGAATAGCTGTAAGGCGTGCAGTGGTAACAGCCTACCTAGGAATTAGGGCTACGGAGGGGCCTATTGGCCCTCCATCACTAAGATACCAACACTATCAATATCATAGTTGGGGGTTGATACAGATTTTACATCAAGGCTCAGGAACACTCAAGATCACTCAATGGCATTCTTGGATCTTGGGGTGACCCGTTTGGTTGTGGACTATACCTTTCTTTTACAACATCTTGCTACAGTTCACATTAAAGGAAATTTGATAAATTACTAATTAATCTTATAATATTACTAATAAGATGGGAAAACCCTGTTCATGGTTTTTCTATTTTTCAATTAGCACATTCTGCATATTATATATCTGAGCCACATAGTAATAAGAGGCCGATATACACTACAGCAGATGTTTCCACCTTGTGGCGCTCCTGTAGCACAACTACCACTTCTGACATGCCCACAATTATATACGCTATATAAAAATACAGTCCTCCTAGGCCCCATGCAGATTGGTAAACTGATGCCTATAGATAGCTGTAACTCAGCGTATCTCTGATTTCATACTAAGGCATGCAGAGCTTTTTTCATGGATTGATACCGAGTAGCATCATATCATATGCCATTATAGGTGAAATATGGATATAGTCTCTTTGGTAGATGCCAGAATAATAGAAAAAATACAGTGGCACAGAACTAGGACTTCTATCTGTCTAGTAGATTACTGGCACAGCCGTTATTTATATTTGGAGGCCGGAAAAAAGAAAATGTTTTTACCAGCAATAGCATGTGCTGATATTTTTGCATAATGAAACGATGTGTGTGCAGTAGTGATGAGCGAGTGTGCTCGTTTAACCCTTTCGCCGAGCATGCTCGGGTGCTTTCCGAGTATCTTCGGTGTGCTCGTATATTAAGTTCGAGTCTCTGCATCTGCATGATTTAAGTCTGTTAGTCAGCCTCAACACATGCAGAGATTGCCTGTTTGTTAGGGAATCCTCACATGTGTTGAGGCTGACTAACAGTCATATATCATGCAGACGCAGGGACTCGAATTTAATATACAAGCACGCTGAAGATACTTGGAAAGCACCCGAGAGTACTCGACGAAAGGGTTAAACAAGCACGCTCGATCATCACTAGTGTGCAGTCAAGTTTCTTCCTATTTAAATTGACTACTACTCTTTTACAAGGTCGCCTATCCTGTGAATCAAAGAAAAGGAATACACTCATTTTTTTTTACAATAAATAATTCCCAAATCAAGCCATTCACCAAACAGCTTCATCTAGGTTGATGAAGTCTGATGAAGCCACTGGCGAAATGCGTGACGGGTGTGTGTTAGTGAATAAAGCCCTGTAATCCATCTGGCTTTCTTTATTTAGATAAATGTTCTACTTATTTTTATTTTTATCGGCTATTATGCTCTTTATTCAACATTCATTTTTTCAGCTCTTTTTGTTGTTGCTCCCATCTGCTCTCATGTACATGTTATTGGGTAATTGCACTTGCACTTTTGCAATATTATGACTTATTGATTAGTCTGCACAACATGGTAGTTGTCTTTACCTATTTCTACAGCACATTTGGTTCATCCATTATTTCTTCTTGCTATTATAACTGTGTATTTGTTCTGTTTTTAAAGCATATTTGATGTATTTTCCCGTATAAATAAAGCACTGTGCCCTGCATTTGGTTGGCTGATTTGGTCTTAAATCTAAAGCTGGTCATACACATGAGAACTCTGTTGACCGATCAGCAATCTCCACTGACTCTCCCGTACACATGAACACTTAGTTTGGCCTAGCCTTCATCTAATATATATAATCGTCTTATCCCGTCTGTCTGTCCTTCTGTCCAGGAAATCCTGCGTCGCTGATTGGTCCGGCCGCGGCCAATCAGTGACGCGGGATTTCAGAAAAAGATGGCGGCCGTTAGCGGCTCATCTGCCGCACAGAGGTCAGCGGCGATGCAGCCGGGAGATGACCGGCGCTAGCCGGTCATCTCTCGGCTGCTCGCAGCAGAAGTACCCCGACTGGCGGTGCCGCTGACCTCCATGCGGCTACCATCGGGAGATCAGCGGCTAGGGCCGCTGATCTCCCGACGGCAAGTGTGAAGGGAGGACCGGGGAGCGGCGCCGCCGGTCGGGATACTTCTGCATTTTTCTTTACTTAGCTGCTTTTTTCTTGCCATAATACAAATTCTAACAGTCTATTCAGTAGGACTATCAGCTGTGTATCCACCAGACTTCTGCACAACACAAGTGATGGTCCCAACCCCATTTATAAGGCAAGATATCCCACTTATTAAACCTGACAGGGCACACCTGTGAAGTGAAAACCATTTCCGGTGACTACCTCTTGAAGCTCATCAAGAGAATGCCAAGAGTGTGCAAAGCAGTCATCAAAGCAAAAGGTGGCTACTTTGAAGAACCTAGAATATAAGAAATATTTTCAGTTGTTTCACATTTTTTTGTTAAGTATATAATTCCACATGTGTTAATTCATAGTTTTGATGCCTTCAGTGTGAATGTACAATTTTCATAGTCAAGAAAATACAGAAAAATCTTTAAATGAGAAGGTGTGTCCAAACTTTTGGTCTGTACTGTATATATACATATATATAGTGGGGGAAATAAGTATTTGATTCCTTGCTGTTTTTGTAAGTTTGCCCACTGACAAAGACATGAACAGTCTATAATTGTAAAAGTAGGTTAATTTTAACATTGAGAGATAGAATATCCAAAATAAAATCAAGAAAATCACATTGTATAAATTAGATAATTTTATTTGCATTTTGTAGTGAGAAATAAGTATTTGATCCCTCTGGCAAACAACACTTAATACTTGGTGGCAAAACCCTTGTTGGCAAGCACAGCAGTCAGACGTTTTTTGTAGTTGATGATGAGGGTTGCGCACATGTCAGGAGGAATTTTGGTCCTCTCCCCTTTGCAGATCATCTCTAAATCATTAAGATTTTGAGGCTGTCGCTTGCTTCTTTTTGAGCCACTTCTTTGTTGCCTTGGCTGTAGGTTTTTGGTCATTATCTTGCTGGAAGACCCAGCCACGACCCATCTTTAATACTCTTACCGAGGAAAGGAGGTTGTTGGCCAAAATCTCGCGATACATGACCCCATCCAACTTCCCTTTAGTACGGTGCAGTCGTCATGTCCCCTTTGCAGAAAAGCACCACCAAAGTATAATGTTTCCCCCACCATGCTTCACAGTTGGGACGATGTTCTTAGGGTTGTACTCATCCTTCTTCTTCCTCTAAACACGGCGAGTTGAGTTAATGCCAAAGAGCTCAATTTTTGTCTCATTTGACCACAGCACCTTCTCTTAATAACTCACAGAATCATCCAAGTGTTCATTGGCAAACTTCAGACGGGCCTGCACATGTGCCTTCTTGAGCAGGTGGACCTTGCGGGCACTGCAGGATTTTAAACCTTTCAGGCATAATGTGTTACCAATGATTTTTGGTGACTGAGATCCCAGCTGCCTTGAGATCATTAACAAGTTCCCCCCTGTGTAGTTTTAGGCTGATCTCTCACCTTCCTCATGATCTAGGATACCCCACGAGGTGAGATTTTGCATGATGCCCCAGATTGATGTCGATTGATAGTCATTTTGTATTTCTTCCATTTTCTTACTATTGTACCAACCATTGTTTCCTTCTCATCCAGCGTCTTACTTATGGTTTTGTAGCCCATTCCAGCTTTGTGCAGGTCTATGATCTTGTCCCTGACATCCTTAGAAAGCTCTTTGGTCTTGCCCATGTTGTAGAGGTTAGAGTCTGACTGATTAATTGAGTCTGTGGACAGGAGTCTTTTATACAGGTGACTATGTAAGACAGCTGTCTTTAATGTAGGTAACGAGTTGATTAAGAGCGTCTAACTGGTCTGTAGGAGCCAGAACCCATAATGGTTTGTAGGGGATCAAATACTTATTTCTCACTGCAAAATACAAAAACAATTATCTAATTTATACAATGTGATTTTCTTGATTTTTTGGGGATATTTTATCTCTCAATGTTGAAATTAACCTACCCTTAAAATTATAGACTGTTCATGTCTTTGTCAGTGAGCAAACTTGCAAAAACAGCAAGGGATCAAATACTTATTTCCCCCACTGTATATATAATAATAATCATAGGCTATTTCATTAAGAAAAATAATGATAGCCTTTCAACTGTCATCCCTATTCCATGTTTTTATGTAAGTGGAGTCGTGTGACTTTCTCTCTCCTAAGTCACACTTTATTAGAAATTAACGAAAAAGTGCTAAAAAAACATTTATTCAGTTTGACTTACACAACAGTTCAAGCTTTTACTACATGCTCTATCACATCCAACTTCTGAGGTTCTTCAGCAGCAGAAGTTTATATTATGCACTGCTTTGTAATGTCATAATTAATACACACCTCAGCTGCTGCAGCTCTTCTTTTTAAAAATAATAGATCAATCAAGGAAGAATAGATCTCTCCTTGCTCTCAAAAGGAGTTTCTCAGAATTGTGAGGAGTTATACTGTATAGTCATGAAACTTCTCAGTGGCTTCTAATAAAGTCCTATTATTTACAGTCAATATCACATATATTATACGTATTGATATAAATCTAATACATAATAAATATATATTATATATTTGTGTATACATATATATGTATACAAGTGCCAGGTGTTAAATATTCCAGCTCTAAACACTCCTGACTAGTTAGTACTACATTTCCATAATCTCATCTTAATTATACTTTTGCCCGTTATCCAAGAAGCGTGTTTTGTAATGCAAATTAAATTCTCATAAATCCAGTGAGCTGTCACAGCCCTAAACCCCCGCAACATACACAGGACCGAGAAAGAAATGTCAAGATAAGTCATTACTACGCTGTGACCGGAAGGATAAAGCTATATGGACAAATATAGATACTGTACAGAGATATATAGATATTAGATAGTAGATAATAGATAGATAGATAGATAGATAATGTAGATAGATAGATAGATAGATAATGTAGATAGATAGATAGATAATGTAGATAGATAGATAGATAGATAATGTAGATAGATAGATAGATAGATAATGTAGATAGATAGATAGATAGATAGATAGATAGATAGATAATGTAGATAGATAGATAGATACTGTAGATAGATAGATAGATAGATAGATAGATAGATAATGGAAGATAGATAGATACTGTAGATAGATATATAGATAATAGATAGTAGATAATAGATAGATAGATAGATAGACAGATAGATACAGTCATATGAAAAAGTTTGGGCACCCCTATTAATCTTAAGCTTAATGTTTTATAAAAATTGGTGTTTTTGCAACAGCTATTTCAGTTTGATATATGTAATAACTGTTGGATACAGTAATGTTTCTGCCTTGAAATGAGGTTTATTGTACTAACAGAAAATGTGCAATCTGCATTCAAACAAAATTTGACAGGTGCATAAGTATGGGCACCTCACCAGAAAAGTGACATTAATATTTAGTAGATCCTCCTTTTGCAAAAATAACAGCCTCTAGTCGCTTCCTGTAGCTTTTAATGAGTTCCTGGGTCCTGGATGAAGGTATTTTTGACCATTCCTCTTTACAAAACAATTCCAGTTCAGTTAAGTTTGATGGTCGCCGAGCATGGACAGCCTCTTCAAATGATCCCACAGATGTTCAATGATATTTAGGTCTGGGGACTGGGATGGCCATTCCAGAACATTGTAATTGTTCCTCTGCATGAATGCCTGAGTAGATTTGGAGCGGTGTTTTGGATCATTGTCTTGCTGAAAGATCCATCCACTGCGTAACTTCAACTTTATCACTGATTCTTGAACACTATTGCCAGGAATCTGCTGATACTGAGTGGAATCCATGCGTCCTTCAACTTTAACAAGATTCCCAGTGCCGGCATTGACCACACAGCCCCAAAGCATGATGGAACCTCCACCAAATTTTACTGTGGGTAGCAAGTGTTTTTCTTGGAATGCTGTGTTTTTTTGCCACCATGCATAACGCCTTTTTGTATGACCAAACAACTCAATCTTGGTTTCATCAGTCCACAGGACCTTCTTCCAAAAAGAAATAGGCTTCTTCAAATGTGCTTTTGCATACCTCAGCCGACTCTGTTTGTGCGTACTTGCAGAAACGGCTTCTTTCGCATCACTCTCCCATACAGCTTCTCCTTGTGCAAAGTGCGTTGTATAGTTGACCGATGCACAGTGACACCATCTGCAGCAAGTTGATGCTGCAGCTCTTGTCCTTGACTGATCTCACCATTCTTCTTCTCTGCCTTTCTGATGTTTTTCTTGTCCTGACACTTCTGGCCTTAACAAGAACTGTCCCTATGTTCTTCCATTTCCTTACTATGTTCCTCACAGTGGAAACTGACAGGTTAAATCTCTGAGACAGCTTTTTGTATCCTTCCCCTGAACAACTATGTTGAATAATCTTTGTTTTCAGATCATTTGACAGTTGTTTTGAGGAGCCCATGATGCCACTCTTCAGAGGAGATTCAAACAGGAGAACAACTTGCAAGTGGCCACTTTAAGTAGCTTTTCTCATGATTGCATACACCTGGCTATAAAGTTCAAAGCTCAATGAGGTTACAAAACCAAAAAAAGTGCTTTAGTAAGTCAGTAAAAAGTAGGCAGGAGTATTTAAAACAAGAAAATGATAAGGGTGCCCATACTTATGCACAGGTCAAATTTTGTTTGAATGCAGATTGCACATTTTCTGTTAGCACAATAAACCTCATTTCAAGGCAGAAACATTACTGTGTCCAACAGTTATTACATATATCAAACTGAAATAGCTGTTGCAAAAACACCAATTTTTATAAAACATTAAGCTTAAGATTAATAGGGGTGCCCAAACTTTTTCATATGACTGTAGATAATTGGTAGAATAGATAGACAGATATATAGATGATTGATAGGTAGATAGATATAATGATTGATAGATAGATAAATGATATATAGATGATAGAATGATAGATGGATAGATAGATGATAGATGGATATATAGATTGATTGATTGATAGATAACATATAGATAGATAATAGATAAATAATAGATAGAAGATAGATAGATAGATAGATACTGGAGATAGATACATAGATAGATAGATAGATAGATAGATAGATAGATAGATAGATAGATACTGGAGATAGATAGATAGATAGATAGATAGATAGATAGATAGATAGATAGATAGATAGATAGATAGTGGAGATAGATACATAGATAGATAGATAGATAGATAGATAGATAGATAGATAACATATATATGGTATTACTTGAGCTCACAGAATAATTATTGGTCCTGTGTAACAAATAACAATCAATAGTAATGAAAATTAACCCATGTAAGCATCATAAATGACATAAACATGAATTTATCACCTGGTAAATCACTTCTGCACACAAAACAATATTAACCATCTCCGGGCCATCATATTTGTTTCAGGGCATAAATCACAGTGCTGCCATTGTTCTGTGCCAAACTTTGTGAACATTTATTGGCAATCTCTCTGTGTAAACAGGCTATTACTATATTGCATCACAGAGAGTAGATTATCAATACTTTACTCATTTTTATACTCAACCAAATTTCTTTATAGAAGTTGAATTAAAGTACGATTTAAAGACCTTATGGACTACAACCCACAGCAATACATTTAGATCCTGTCCTGCCAGTATACACATTTACAAGTGGTGCACAGTCTGAGGGACTACAAAACACATATGGCAGGCAGAAGTCACATCTATGTAGACCTCTGCACAGGACATATGTTCAGGAGAGGACTGTACCCGTCTGGTATGGTGAATAGTAATACTATTCAAATGGGAGCAGTACTCTACATAATATCACACTACTGTGCCAAGGTAACTTCGATAAGTGAGCACATAGTATTATAATAAAGTGCCATACAATGCACATATATGTATAACAGTACCATACAGTGATGAAATAACAGCGATATGCCTAATTAATACCTGGGTTCTCCTTGCAAAAGTTTTAATAAATGTGCCCCTTGCGATTACAATAAGAAAACTCCCTGCCCTTCACTCACACCAAATTGCTGACATTGTAATTGTACTGCATTCATAAATAGTTTTACAAAAAAGTTAAAAAAATCAGATTAAACCTCACCAAATACCGTATTTTAAAGTGTGTCATTATTACCCCATAATAATTAGAACAATGCGTTATTGTAATGTGAGTATAAAGGGCCCAGTTAGTTACCCATGTATTTAAACTGTAATTTATACTATATTAGTGCCAATGTGCCATGTATTTTAATAAAATGGTGTCCACCAACCTGGGTCTTCATGAAGTCTTCCACCTTGGCTAATTGTGCCACTGTAGTGCTGGTAGCTAAGATAGGGGCTCCCGTTATGATGCCCATGAGGATTAGATACAGGTGATGTTGGATATGGGTATGGGAATGATCTTCCTCCATAGGCCGACACCCCTGGAGAGAAGAGACCCTCATGTCCAGTAGAGTGGAAGCCATGCAATGGGTAATGTCCATGTGCCAAGATTGGAGAATGTTGTGGTTGAGGAGATGATGTTGGTCCATGGCTGTAGTCTAGAAAGGCTGACTTTGATGGATCCAGGAACGTATCAGTAATAGAGGTAATTTCTAATAGTAGAGGTCACTTGGTCCAGGTTCATGTCAAACCATGTGTTGGTGGTGACCCATGATGATCAACCTCCATCTCATACCTGCTCCAGTCATCAAGCTGTACTTCCCTGTCAATAGTCAAGTACTGTACCTCTAGCAAGTCAGCTCTGCCAAACTCCTGGAGCCGCCTCCAACATTGTAATTGGTAGGTACTTCTCTTGATGTCACCGATTCTTCCCCAGGGAAGCCCTCATTAATATAATTAGCTCTGTGTGCAAGCAGCTGGTTGAATGAAAGCTGCTCACAACCTGGGCTGTTGTTCTGCAGGTTGTAACTTGCTCCAACTGTCTGATCAACAAGAGCAGACGAGGGGAGGAAGGCGAGAGCTGCCCTGCAAAACAACCAAGTGTATGTACGGATCTATAGGGTTAGGGAATCAGATCATACGGATGTTCACATAGGGGACGTTAGAAACGAAGACTCAAGTAGTTAACTCTTCCTATAGGTGCAAAATTTAACTGAAATGTGGACAGTCAGGCGTCATCAAGCTATCAGACTAGCCACATTAAAACTACAACAGCATGGTTAACTACCCTCAATGATGTGTATTGAATTTTGGAAAACCAGAAGCAATGGCACAAATGTATCAGTTGAATTTCTGATTCTAGGGATACATACACTTCTAAAAGACCTCACGGTTTCAGGAGACACTCCCTATGTCACCATTTGCTGCCCCTGTAGTTTTACCCCAGAAGCAATGCCTCTACTGGAGAATACCATCCAAATGAAAATAGCAAAGTCGTCTAAGAAATATAGGAAACACTACATGGTACATGGTAGAAGAAGGAGGGTGCAAATTTGTATTGGGGCCTTTAAGTTACGTCTCAAAAAGTATAGTAGTATCAACCAATAACAGAAGCGTGCCTATTAGAATGTTTGCCATGGACTCTCTTTCCTCTTCATATAGTTCTTGAAGAAGAGTTTCCCAGTAACATCAGTAATTACCATTGGTCAGAAATACTTGTAGTCTACTAAAGACAAGATACAAGGTTTATAGTCACAGTGTATTGTAGCCATTACTACACTCAGGCAGTCGTGGAGTAGAGTCATTGGCAAAGCTAAATCTGAATTCTCATGAGGGCAACGTGTTAGTATATAATTGATCTATGATCTTCAGACAGAAAGCTTACTAAACAGATTATGCTGGTGAAAATAGCCCTTGCCTTTGCCACATAAGCAACTCAGCAAGGGGCCATCAGTGTCTTTGTTGTCAGTTGCTACTGCTGTCACAGTTCCTTATGACAGAGACATTTAAACCAAGTGATAGCATTAGTACAAGTAACCTATGAGTGTTCATGAGTACAGAGTAGCCATGTGTATAATAAAAATAGTACTAAATGGAAGATTGACTATTTAGCTATTTGGACCATACAAGAGGATCCATAGCACAAGTGAGAACACATTGTAAGTGCTAATGACGCGCCCCTGGGCCTGTGTCGCGCTGCGCTGCGCATGCGGGAGCTTACCCGGAGCCGGATCTGTGGAGGGTTGTAGTCTCGTGGCGGTGACCCGGTCCGTGCCCAGGGAGTCAAACTAGACGGCAGTCCATTAGTAGTAAATGGTTGATGACTACGCCACCCGTTGAGTGCAGCCAGGGGGCTGCTGCTGCAGGGCAGACCGCTGAGGACGATGGTGGGATTGTGCAGCGTGATAGTATAACCCCCAACGGGAGGGGTATGGCCTCAGGGCAGCCGACGTGGATGATGGGGGTAGCAGGAACCACTCAGAGACGGTACGGTGTAGTTCAGGGTCTTTACTGGTAACAACAAAAGACCCTCCCGGAGTACTTGCTAGCGGATGGGGCCTGGTCAGTCCTTGAGCAGATGGGATCTCCCCTGGCCAGGCGTAGTTGTAGGCCTCCCAAACTGACTGTACTCTTCTGGCTACCTTGCTAGGAGCTGATGTAAGTAGCCCACGTCCCTGAGTGTACCGTGTGGTGCTCACCCGTATGGCCGGTGACTCGGGGCCTTCTAATGGCTTCCGCTCCACGATGGCGGTGCTGGTCCCACGCGTGTGACCGTGCCTTCGGGCTTCTGGGCCAGAGGACCTGAAATCCCCTGCCTGACGGATTCTGCTGCTGGGCAGGAATTAGTCCCCACAGCCTCGGACTCCGGGTCCGGTAAAAAGTCTTCTTAGTCAGGGCGAACTCTGCAGCTGCCAGCCCCTGACTCCTTGTAACTGCTGTTTCTTCCTATGCTGTCTCTACTTCTTCTCTTCTTCTACTCACTCACCCTGCCTCAGCCCCAGGTTTATATAGGGGAAGTTCTTCCCCTCCCAAGACTGGGCAGGAGGTGTGGCATGCACAGGATCCCTGACTAAAGGACCTCCCACCTGCTCTCAGACATAACATTACGTTACTGTGGCAACCAGACCCCTGGGGTGTCACATTCCCCCCTAGTAAAATTTAGTACTCCGGGACTAAACACATTTAGAAAACATAACAAGGCAAAACATTAATAATACAATAAGAAAACACATAAAGATGGTTACGGCGTGTCCGCAACCGGGTGCAGTCTCTGAAGAAAGCAAGGTGTCCATTTCACCAACACAGGGAGACGTAACCAGGTAGGGGTCTGTTCTACCCCGAGTCCTTGACAGTCTTTAGTCCATCCTGGGTTACGCTCCAACTATATACAAGGATTCCCGGTAAATCCACCAAGGATTCCTAAAAACAACTAGAAATACAAAATTACACACAAGCAACTATAGACAGGTAAACATTATAAAATAGCTTAAACATTTAGATCCTCCAACGTGCGGGTAACTGGCCTCTAGTGGCCCTAGTGGACCTACGGAGCTGACTGTCTGGCCCTGAACTACAGGGTGTAGGAGCTGTCAAGGGTAAACTGGGCAGCTGTCTACCGGCTCTTTGTCTCACTAGGGGTACGGCAGGCTCACTATAAGCAGAGGGTTGATTCTCCTGTTCTACTTGTGTGGAGTCTTCTGCCTCCTGGACCGGCTGTTCTTCCAGCTCTACCCGTTGCTCCGTAGGTTCTTGGGATGATGGTTGGAGGAAGGTGAGTACGGGTACCACAACTGCACCATTGACTTGAGTCCAAGACCGAGGGAAGTCCCCGAGCACGGTACTAACCATATCTTCCCTTTCTCCCACGGGTCGATGGTCTTCTTGTTCCTCTTCAGGGTTCCTCAGTTGTTCGGGACACTTCTTCAGGTGGTCCCGGGATACAATGGCTGTGGTTTCCCCTCCGTCTTTACTGATGGTACAGACCTTCGGGTTCTCGTGGCTTGAGGGCAGTACGGTGTACGGGTCCTTCTCCCACTGGTCATCCAACTTGTGGAGCCGTCTTTTCCTCTTCAAGACCTGCTCTCCGGGTACCAGGGGAACAGCGGGAGCATACTGGTTGTAAGTCTTCTCTTGTCTTTCCCTAGCCTGACAGAGACTTCGCTCCACGCTCTCCTGTACTCTCCGGTACTGCTGCTGCCTCTCTGTGTCCCAGTCTGTTTCTGGTGAAGTGTCCTCAGGTGTCAGGACTCCCATTTCCAGGTCAACAGGTAACTTACCAGGTCTCGCCCTCATTAGGTAAGCCGGGGTACAGTTGGTGGAACCTACCGGGATGTGGTTGTATAGGTCCACCAGATCGGGCAACTTCTCAGGCCACAGACTGCGTTCTTCCAGGGGCAATGTTTTTAGAAGATCCATTACCACCTGGTTCATTTTTTCACAAAGTCCATTAGTTTGCGGATGGTAGGGTGTCGTCCTTATCTTCCGGCAGCCATACAGATTGCAGAATTCCTGGAAGACCTCCGCTTCAAAGGCAGGTCCCTGGTCCGTCAGCACTTGGTCCGGGTACCCGTGTGGACGGCAGAAGTGCTGCTGGAAGGCCCTAGCTGCTGTTTGAGCCGTTAAGTCCTTGACGGGGACGACAACCAAGAACCGGGAGTAATGATCCACGATGGTTAACGCGTAGACGTAGCCACTTCTGCTTGGGGTCAGTTTTACATGATCCAAGGCTACCAGTTCCAACGGTTGCCGGGTGACGATGGACTGCAGGGGAGTCTTCTGGCTGGCCCGGTCCTTCCTTCTCAGATTGCACGGGCCACAGTCTCTGCACCACTTCTCGATGGTTCCCCTCATGCCTACCCAGTGGAACCGCTCGCGCAGCAGGAACTCCAGCTTTTTCCACCCGAAGTGTCCAGCTCCGTCGTGGTATGCCTCCATCACCATGGCTGCGTCTCTTCGGGGCACCACTACTTGCCAGAGTAGTTCATGCGTCCGGGAGTTGACCATTCTGCGGCACAACTTCCCCTTGTAAAGGAATAGTCGACTCTTCTCCGCCCATAGTTGTTTGGCTTCCTCCGGAGCGTCTGGTTCAAGGCGAGCCTCCGGCCGAGTCAGCATCTCCTTCACCAGTCGGACGGCAGGGTCGCTGTCTTGCGTTTCCGCCCAGTTGTAGTGGGGTAAGGGGTTCAACGTAGCAGCCTGCTTACCCCTTACCCGGTGGGAATACTGGATAGTCCCATGACGGTGGAACGCAGGGAGTTCAACTTCTTCCAGTCCCTCCGGATCTTCTCCTTCGTCCGGCAGGTTGGGCATCCTGGACAGGGCGTCCGCGTTAGTATTGGAGCGTCCTGCCCGGTATTTGATTGTGAACTCGTAGTTGGACAGACGGGCCATCCACCTCTGCTCCAGGGCACCGAGTCTTGCCGTGTCCAGGTGTGTCAACGGGTTGTTATCCGTGTATACGGTGAACCGGGAAGAAGCGAGGTAATGCCTAAAGCGCTCGGTGACTGCCCATACCACGGCCAGGAACTCTAGCTTAAATGAGCTGTAATTTTCGGGGTTCCTTTCGGTGGGTCGCAGTTTTCGGCTGGAATAGGAGATTACTCGTTCTCTCCCCTGCTGAATCTGGGACAGTACGGCTCCTAGCCCGATGTTACTGGCGTCGGTGTAGAGGATGAAGGGCTGGCTATAGTCCGGGTACGCCAAGATTTCATCCCCCGTGAGGGCCATCTTCAGCTGGCGGAAGGACTCTTCTTCTAGCTTTTCCCATTTGAAGGGCGGCTTCTGGTTCTTGGCCTTCCGGGACTGGCCTATCAGGAGGTCCTGCATAGGTGCTGCCTTTTTGGTGAAACCGGGAATAAACCTTCGGTAGTAGCCTACCAACCCTAGGAACTGCCGCACTTCTTTTACGCTGGAGGGGCTTGGCCATCCCTTAATTGCGGTGATCTTATCGGGGTCGGGAGCCACTCCGTCAGCGCTCACCACGTGTCCCAGGTATTGCACCTTTGGTTTCAGGAGGTGACACTTGGAGGGTTTCACCTTTAGGCCGTAACTCGCCAGAGCTTCGAACACCTCCGCCAGGTGTTTCAGGTGGTCCTCATAAGTTTTGGAGTATACGATGACATCGTCCAGGTACAACAGGACCGTCTCGAAGTTTCTGTGGCCCAGACAGCACTCCATTAATCGTTGGAAGGTTCCTGGGGCGTTGCAGAGTCCGAACGGCATGCAGGTGAACTCGCTAAGTCCCATCGGGGTGGTGAATGCGGTCTTCTCCCGGTCCGCCTCTGCTACAGGAACCTGCCAGTACCCGCTAGTGAGATCCAAGGTAGAGAAGAAGTTAGCAGATCTTAAAGCAGCCAATGACTCCTCTATCCTTGGTAAGGGGTACGCATCCTTGTGTGTGATACGGTTGATTTTCCGGTAATCTACACACATCCTCATGGTGTTGTCTTTCTTTTTGACTAAAACTAGTGGGGCTGCCCAGGGGCTACAGCTATCCCGGATTACCCCAGCCTCCTTCATGTCTCTAAGCATCCCCTTGGCGTGTTGGTAATGTGCAGGGGGTACGGGTCGATACCTCTCTTTTATGGGAGGATGATCTCCCGTGGGGATGCGGTGTTCTACCCCCTTGACTCGCCCGAAGTCTAACGGGTGTTTACTAAACACTCTCTCATACTCTTGAACCACCCGATAGACTCCTTGTTTCTGATGTGAGGGAGTGGAGTCAGTACCCAGATGTAGTTGCTGACACCAGTCCTCCATGTCTTTCTTAGAGCCGTTACCTTCCTCCGGGTGAGATGGAGGCAAGGGTTCCACAGATTGTATAGAATTTTGATTAGTGGTATATAATTTGGCTAGCGTGGCATACCGGGGCAGGTACACTTCCCTCTCCCCGATATTTATTATGCGAACGGGCACCCTCCCATGGCGTACATTGACCACCCCCCGTGCTGTCAAAATGGTGGGCCTACTGTCTGAGTAAACTGGTTCTACCATTGCCTGGTAATCTCTACCTCTCAGACCAATAGCTGCCCGGCACCAAATCATCATTTCACTTTTTGGGGGCATGGCAATAGGAAAAGGGTCACACATTCTTACGCTACCAATCTCACCGCCGGAGAGTTCCACTTGTTGCCGTTGCATCAGTGCCCGGATCTCTTTCTGGAGCACCCGCTGCTCGCCGGAGCTGGCGTTCTTGGCAACCTGCTGTAAAAGGAAAATCACCTCTGCAAGACAATTTTCAATTACGTTAGTTCCTAGAGTTATTTTTGGGTGACTCTCATGTTTATCAATATCTACAATGATCAGTCCCTGTGCGGCCAGTTCGACTCTACCGATTTTGAGGGTCACCTCTTTAAATCCGATCTGTGGCACGGGCTGGCCATTGCTGGCGATGATATTCAAGTCGTCGTCAGGGTAGCGGGTAATATCCGAGTCATTCCAGTACTGCTTGAAGAGCACGTACGGGATGGTGGTGACCTGTGACCCGGTATCCAGTAGGGCACTCATGGGAATGCCATCCAGTACCACAGGCAAGACTGGACGTCCTCCCACATATCTGTCGCGCCAGTTCGATGGGCCTGGTGATCTTTTTCCTGGGGGTTGGCCCTCTACCCCAGGTTGTGCCCATTTAAAGAACAGTACCTTTCCATATGTCCGGGTTGATTGCAGCGGCGGCAGATGGGTCGTCCGTCCTCGCTGTATCGGTCACTGGGTCTTCCTCTGGCCGGTGGGGTCCTCCTTGGTCGACGCCACGGGATGTCCTCCGGTCCGGATGCCAGCTGGATCTTCCCTGGGGTGGAAACCTGTAAAGACTGCACAGTTCGGGTTAGCGCAGCAACGCTCTTAACTAGCTCTTGGACCTGATGGTGTAGGTCTGGAGCCGGGTCATTGTCCAAAGCCTGCGCATGAGCTCCCACAGGCCCTGTCGACAAGGGCGCCGCCTCCTGGTGGTAAGTGATAGCTGGGCGCCTGTGGGTCACAACGCCACCCGGTGCTGGTTCTCGGAGCACCCGGATAGCTCTATCCTTGAACTGTGCAAAGTCCAGATGGGGATCCTGTAAGGCCATTGCCCGCAACTGGGTTCGGTGGGCATTGCAATATAAACCCTCTATAAATTGTTCAGTCAACAGCCTGTCCTCATTTCCCACCCCATCAGGGTCGGTCTGCTTTATGGCCCTCAGGGCCTCTTGTAGGTTTAGTGCATAGTCCCTTATACTCTCATGCGCTCGCTGCTTGCACCCGTAGAATCTAAGCTTGATCTCGGCTGAGGTGCGGGTATCGAAGGTGTCCCTCAGCCGGGTTAGTATCTCTGCGACAGTCCTCCTCCCAGGTGGCCAAGATTTTACTTCTCTTTTGGCTGCCCCGGTTAGTTGGGCCACCAGGATGCTCACTTTTTGCTCTTCTGTGAGGGGGTACACCTGGAAGAGGCTATCCAGCTTTTCTCTAAAGTCATGCAGGGTATGTGACTCCCCTGAGTACTGGGGTAGCCAAGCTGCTCCCGGGATATAGGGCATGGTGAAGGGCATAACTGCAGCAGCGGTAGCGCTGGCGGGGGTTGAGGCAGTGAAGCTCTCCTCCGTATCCGACATCTTCCTCCCCCCTAGTGGACCGTGGCCTACCTTGCGATGATCCTCTTCCGTAGGCCGCGGCTCCGCAGTGGATCGTCAGGGTTGAGGACCTTCCGTCGCGCTCCTGTGACGTCGGCGTCTGCTGGGCTCCTTCCAGGACCTTACGCAACGTCCGGACGTGAGGCGGGGCTTCAGTTCTCGCGCGCTTTCGGAGTCCACGCCCCTCTTCTTCCCGCGCGGCGTCCTCAAGATGGCGTCCAATGGCGGGAAAACTCCACGGATGGCGGGAAGAAGGTCGAAGATGGCGCCGGATGGCGGGAAACCTCCACGGATAGCGGGAATCTTCACCACTGGTAAGTTTGAACAGTCTTTGCTTTTCAGGCACGCAGTACCCGGTGGTTGCGGGCACGAAATCCTGCCGACTACGCCAAAGTTGACGCGCCCCTGGGCCTGTGTCGCGCTGCGCTGCGCATGCGGGAGCTTACCCGGAGCCGGATCTGTGGAGGGTTGTAGTCTCGTGGCGGTGACCCGGTCCGTGCCCAGGGAGTCAAACTAGACGGCAGTCCATTAGTAGTAAATGGTTGATGACTACGCCACCCGTTGAGTGCAGCCAGGGGGCTGCTGCTGCAGGGCAGACCGCTGAGGACGATGGTGGGATTGTGCAGCGTGATAGTATAACCCCCAACGGGAGGGGTATGGCCTCAGGGCAGCCGACGTGGATGATGGGGGTAGCAGGAACCACTCAGAGACGGTACGGTGTAGTTCAGGGTCTTTACTGGTAACAACAAAAGACCCTCCCGGAGTACTTGCTAGCGGATGGGGCCTGGTCAGTCCTTGAGCAGATGGGATCTCCCCTGGCCAGGCGTAGTTGTAGGCCTCCCAAACTGACTGTACTCTTCTGGCTACCTTGCTAGGAGCTGATGTAAGTAGCCCACGTCCCTGAGTGTACCGTGTGGTGCTCACCCGTATGGCCGGTGACTCGGGGCCTTCTAATGGCTTCCGCTCCACGATGGCGGTGCTGGTCCCACGCGTGTGACCGTGCCTTCGGGCTTCTGGGCCAGAGGACCTGAAATCCCCTGCCTGACGGATTCTGCTGCTGGGCAGGAATTAGTCCCCACAGCCTCAGACTCCGGGTCCGGTAAAAAGTCTTCTTAGTCAGGGCGAACTCTGCAGCTGCCAGCCCCTGACTCCTTGTAACTGCTGTTTCTTCCTATGCTGTCTCTACTTCTTCTCTTCTTCTACTCACTCACCCTGCCTCAGCCCCAGGTTTATATAGGGGAAGTTCTTCCCCTCCCAAGACTGGGCAGGAGGTGTGGCATGCACAGGATCCCTGACTAAAGGACCTCCCACCTGCTCTCAGACATAACATTACGTTACTGTGGCAACCAGACCCCTGGGGTGTCACACTAACTGCTCCTCAAATTAAGTTACCACCAACTTCAAGCAAAGTAGTTGGTAAGACGACCATAATTACCACACAGGAACCCACATCACTCTCACACCCTTCTGAGAACATTGTGGAATCTCAAATAACTTTTGTTTTGACATTTCTGATTGGCATATCAACAGGATATGCTATATATATGAAGGGGGTGGTCCTAGGTCTGAGAAATGGGCATTATATTTCTCACCTTGCATGGCTACTTTTAGAATTTTGATAAAAAGTGAATATGGAGAATCTCACATACAAGGCAACCTCTCTACTTTCAGCAGCATGAAATGAGGCCCTGCTCTCAAAACACATACGGAAACCCAGAGATGTGACTCTCATTTAGCATACATTTAGGAAATATCATGTGGGGGTGACTTCAACATCCCCATTGACACTTCCCACTCATCTGTCTCTAAGTTCCTATGACGCGCCCCCTGGGCCGTGTGTGTAGGGGAAATACCCGGAGCCGGGTCTCTGTATAATGCTGGGGGTTGTAGTCTCCGTGGCGGCGACCTGGTACCGTGGCTCAGGGTGGCCAAACCAGTGGCAGTCTATTTATGTGGTTTTTATGACAAAATGTCCGACTACGCCACCCGTGGATTGCGGTCACTGAGTACCGTCGCTGCGGGCAGACCGCTGAGGCTGATGTTGTGTGCGCAGCAGGAGGTAGTATAACTCCCCACGGGAGGAGTATAGCCTCAGGGCAGCGTCTGTAGATGGTGAGGGTTGTGGTGCGTGGACGCAGCAGAAATGACTCAGAGTCCGTGCAGTGCGGTTCAGGGTCTTTACTGTTGGTAATGAAGAAGGCCCTGCCGGGAGTACTGGCTAACATTAGAGGCCTGGTCAGTCTGTGAGCGAACAAGAGTTCCCCTGGCCAGGTGGAAGTATAGGCCTTCCCGTCTGACTGCACTCTTCCTGGCTACCCTGCTGTAGTCGTGTAGTAGCCCACGTCCCTGAGTGTACCGTGTGGTGCTCACCCATATGGCTGATGACTTGGGGCCTTTGGTGCCTTCCGCTCCTCGATGGCGGTGCTGGTCCCTTGCGTGTGACTGAGCCTCCGGGCTTTCTATGGCCAGAGGACCTGAAATCCCCTGCCAGGTGGTTTCTGCTGCTGGATGTAGATATCCCCACAGCCTCGGACTCCGGTGTCCGTTTCTCTGCGTCTTCTGCCAGGACGAGCTCTGCTCCAGTCCCTGGTCTTCAGCTCCTGGCTCCTACAGAGCTCCTTGCTGCTGCTCTGTCCCTTCTCTGGAACTAGACTTCTCTCTGACTACCTAACCCCGCCCCAGATCCAGTTTATAAAGGGCAGGTTCCTCCCCTCTCTGGACTGGGGCAGGAGGTGTGGCATGCAATATTGCTCCTGACCAGGAAAACCCATGCTCGCTCTCAGACATGGTATTTCTACAACTGTGGCAACCAGACCCCTGGGGTGCCACATTCCCCCCTAGTAAATTTTAGTACTCCGGGACTAAACATATCTTATGAAAACATAACATGACAGGGTATAAGCAATAACACAACATATTTACAAGCAGTTTAGTCTTTTTAGGTCACGGCGCTCCCGTAACCAGGTGTCCATGTCACCCGAGATGCATTTTGAGGGACCCGTCTCAAACCCTCCACGTAGGCCCTGGGGTGGATACAGGGCATCGATGATCCGGCGTTGGACCACGTCTTCAGCCACCTCCACGGGTTTTTGTTCTGTGGTCTGGGACAAAAAGGGGCACTTTACAGGTGCAACTATATACAAGGTACAGTTCCGGTTATTCACTGTCCATAACCTGTTGGGTAACTAGAAAAACACAATGAGTATGCAGGCAACAAACATTAAACGTTTCAACAGTTGCAATATACTGGTACGTAACACACTATCTGGTGGTGTTCTTTCTGGGTCCCCTGTTTCTACCCCTTGTGTAGTGGGCTCACTAGTGTCTGCACTACAGGTATTTGGAGATGTTACGGGTAGGTTGCACAGCTTTCTGCATACCTTTTGGCTTACCACGGGCACGGCAGGCTCACTACTAGCAGAGGGTTGATTCTCCTGGGCTGCTGGTATGGAATCTTCTGCCTCCGGGGCCGGTTGCTCTCCCAACTCTACTTGCTCTTCTGTAGGCCCTTGAGGGGCTGGCTGGAGAAAGGTAAGGACGGGTACCACAATAGCGTTGTTACTTTGTGTCCAGGACCCGGGAAATTCTCCGAGTACTGTACTGACCATTTCTTCCCTTTCCTCTGTGGGTTGAGGGCTATCTTGGTCTTCATCAGTGCTTTGCAGCTGCTCGGGACACTTCTTCAGGTGGTCTCTGGAGACAGTGGCTGTGGTCTCTCCTCCATCCTTACTGATAACGCAGACTTTTGGATTTTCATGGCTTGAGAGCAGTACTGGGTACGGTTCTTTCTCCCACTGGTCATCCAACTTATGGAGCCGCCTCTTCCTCTTCAAGACCTGCTCTCCAGGTGCCAGGGGAACAGCAGGAGCATGCTGGTTGTAAGTCCTCTCTTGCCTTTCTCTTGCTTGAGACAGACTTCTCTCAACACTCTCCTGCACTTTCCGGTACTGCTGCTGCCATTCTGTATCCCAGTCTGCCTCTGGCGAGGTGTCCTCAGGTGTCAGGACTCCCATATCCAGGTCAATAGGCAGCTTACCAGGTCTTGCTCTCATTAGGTAAGCCGGGGTGCAGTTGATGGAATTTACTGGGATGTGGTTATACAAATCCACCAGATCAGGCAGTTTTTCAGGCCACAGACTGCGTTCTTCCAGGGGCAACGTTTTCAGCAAGTCTATCACCACTTGGTTCATCTTCTCACATAATCCGTTGGTTTGGGGGTGATAAGGCGTTGTCCTTATCTTCTTGCAGCCATACAGGTTGCAGAACTCCTGGAAGACCTCCGGTTCGAAGGATGGACCTTGGTCAGTCAACAATTGCTCCGGATACCCGTGTGGACGGTAGAAGTGCTGCTGGAAGGCTCTAGCTGCTGTCTGAGCCGTTAAGTCCTTGACCACCACCAGGAACCGGGAGTAATGGTCTATAATGGTGAGGGCGTAGACGTACCCGGACCTACTTGGAGCCAGCTTCACATGGTCCAGAGCTACCAGTTCTAGTGGCTGCTTGGTGATGATGGACTGCAGGGGAGTCTTCTGGCTGGCACGGTCTTTCCTTCTCAGGTTGCACGGGCCGCAGTTTCTGCACCATCTCTCAATGGCCCCTCTCATGCCTACCCAGAAGAACCGCTCATGCAACAGGAACTCCAACTTCTTCCATCCAAAGTGCCCTGCTCCATCGTGGTATGCCTCCAGGACCATAGCCGCGTCTCGTCTCGGGACCACTACCTGCCAGGTCAACTCATGTGTCCGGGAGTTGACAATCCTCCGGCACAGCTTCCCCTTGTAGATAAACAGTTTACTCTTCTCCTTCCACAGCTGTTTAGTTTCTTCTGGAGCATCTGGGTCAAGGCGGGCATCAGCCTGTGTCAGCATCTCTTTCACCAGGTGGACGGCTGGGTCACTGTCTTGCGTCTCCGCCCAACTGTAGTGGGGTAAGGGATTGAACGTGGCAGAGTGCCTGTCCCTTACACGGTGGGAATACTGGGTAATCCCATGACGGTGGAACACAGGGAGTTCAATCTCTTCCAGTTCTTCTGGATCTTCCCCTCCGTCCGGCAAGTTTGGCATCCTGGACAGGGCGTCTGCGTTGGCATTTGTGCGTCCCACCCGGTATTTGATGGTGAACTCATAGTTGGATAGGCGGGCCATCCATCTCTGCTCCAGGGCACCAAGTTTTGCAGTGTCCAGGTGTGTCAACGGGTTGTTGTCCGTGTACACGGTGAACTTGGAAGAGGCAAGGTAATGTTTAAAGCGCTTTGTCACTGCCCATACCACCGCGAGGAACTCTAGCTTGAAGGAGCTGTAATTTTCAGGATTCCTTTCCGTGGGCTGGAGCTTCCTGCTGGCATAAGCGATTACCCGTTCTCTGCCCTGTTGGATCTGGGACAGCACCGCCCCTAGCCCAATGTTGCTCGCGTCCGTGTGGAGAATAAAAGGCTGGCCGTAATCAGGGTACGCCAGGATTTCATCCCCTGTGAGGGCCATCTTCAGCCGGCGGAAAGACTCATCCTCCAGCTTGTCCCATTTGAAGGGCGGCTTCTGGTTTTTGGCCTTCCTGGACTGGCCTATCAGGAGATCCTGCATAGGAGCGGCCATTTTGGTGAACCCGGAGATGAATCTTCGGTAGTAGCCTACCAACCCGAGGAACTGCCGCACTTCCTTTATGCTGGAGGGTCTTGGCCAGTCCTTAATCACTGTGATCTTATCAGAGTCTGGAGCTACTCCATCAGCACTCACCACGTGTCCCAGGTACTGTACCTTCGGCTTCAGTAGATGACACTTGGAGGGTTTCACCTTTAGGCCGTAGCCTGCCAGGGCGTCAAACACTTCTGCCTGGTGTCTCAGATGGTCCTCGTATGTTTTGGAATACACGATGATATCGTCCAGGTATAGCAGGACCGTCTCAAAATTCCTGTGCCCCAGGCAGCACTCCATCAACCGCTGGAAGGTTCCTGGTGCGTTGCAGAGCCCGAACGGTATACAGTTGAACTCGCTGAGACCCATCGGGGTGGTGAACGCGGTCTTCTCCTTGTCGGCCTCTGCTACAGGAACCTGCCAGTACCCGCTAGTAAGATCCAAAGTGGAGAAGAAGTTAGCAGACTTTAATGCAGCTAAAGATTCCTCTATCCTAGGTAACGGGTACGCATCTTTGTGTGTGATACGGTTGACCTTCCTGTAGTCTACACACATTCTCATGGTGCCATCTTTCTTTTTCGCAAGAACTAGTGGAGATGCCCGGGGGCTACTGCTGTCCCTGATTACCCCAGCCTCCTTCATTTCTCGCAACATTCCCTTGGCATTTTGATAGTGTGCAGGGGGTACAGGTCGGTATCTTTCCTTTATGGGTGGATGGTCTCCCGTGGGGATGTGGCGTTCTACCCCATTTACCTGCCCAAAGTCTAGCGGGTGTTTGCTAAAAACTCTTTCGTACTCCTGAACCACCCGGTAGACTCCCTGTTTGTGGTGTGGGGGAGTGGAGTCGGTGCCCACATGCAGTTTCTGACACCAGTCCTCCATTTGTCTCTTGGAGCCGTTACCCTCCTTCTGGTTGAGATGGAGGCAAGGGTTCCACGGCCTTTACAGAGTTTTGGTTAACGGTGAACAATTTGGCTAGAGTGCCATACCGGGGCAAGTATACTTCTCTTTCCCCAATGTTTAGGATGCGGACGGGCACTCTCCCATGGCGTACGTCGACCACACCCCATGCTGTCAAAATGGTGGGCCTACTGTCTGAGTAGACGGGTTCTACCATGGCTTGGTAGTCCCTTCCTCTTAACCCGATTGCAGTCCGGCACCAGATCATCATCTCACTTTTTGGGGGCATGGCGATAGGGAACGGGTCACTCATCCTAACGCTACCAATCTCACCACCAGACAGTTCTACCTGTTGCCTTTTCATCAGGGCTCTGATCTCTTTTTGTAGGACACGCTGCTGGCTGGAGCTGGCATTCACCGCAATCTGTTGTAATATGACAATTATCTCTGCAAGACAATTTTCAATAACATTAGTACCCAAGGTTATCTTAGGGTGGCTTTCACGACGGTCAATGTCCACAATAATCAGTCCTTGCGCTGGTAGTTCAACTTTACCAATTTTAATGGTCACCTCTTTGAATCCTACCTGCGGTACGGGCTGACCATTGCTGGCGATGATGCTCAAATCGTCGCCTGGGTAGCGGGTAATATCCGAGTCATTCCAGTACCGCTTAAAAAGCACATAGGGGATGGTGGTTACCTGTGACCCGGTTTCCAGTAGTGCACTCATAGGAATGCCATCCAGCACCACAGGCAAGACCGGTCGTCCCCCTACGTACTTATCACGCCAGCTCGATGGGCCTGATGGTCTTATGCCTGGGGGTTGGCCCTCTGCCCCAGGTTGGGCCCGTTGACAGTACCTTGCCATATGTCCTGGTTGATTGCAGAGGCGGCAGATGGGTTGTCCGTCCTGGTTGTAGCGGTCGCTGGGCCTTCCTCTGGACGATGGGATCCTGACGCGCCCCCTGGGCCTGTGCTGTGCAGGAGGATACCCGGAGCCGGATCGCTGAGGGTTGTAGTCCTCCGTGGCGGTGACCCGGTCCGTGCCCAGGGCGGTTAAACCAGTGGCAGTCTTAGGTAATAACAATGTCCGACTACGCCACCCGTGGATTGCGGTCAGTGGGGACCGCCGCTGCGCTGCAGACCGCTGAGGCTGATGTTGTTTGCGCAGCCGAGTATGGGATAACTCCCCACGGGAGAAGTATTGCCTCAGGGCAGCTAGTGTGGAAGATGAGAGAGATGGTGTGAGCGTCCCAGTAGTAATGGTGCTGGTGCGGCGATGAAACACAGAGACGTGTGGTGCAGTTCAGGGTCTTTACTGATGGTATAAAGCAGACCCTCCCGGGAGTATTGGTTAGCAGTAGGGGCCTGGTCAGTCTGTAAGCAAGTAGGATCTCCCCCTGGCCAGGTGGAGTTGTAGGCCTCCCCGACTATCTGCACTCTTTCCTGGCTACCTTGCTCTATGCGGGTAGAAGTAGCCCACGTCCCTGAGTATACCGTGTGGTGCTCACCCGTATGGCCGGTGACTTGGGGCCTTCCGTTAGCCTCCGCTTCACGATGGCGGTGCTGGTCCCTTGATTGTGACCGTGCCTCCGGGCTTCTATGGCCAGAGGACATGGAATCCCCTGCCGGTTGGATTCTGCTGCTGGACCTGGATGTCCCCACAGCCTCGGACTCCATGTCCGGGTTTAGTGTCTTCAGCCAAGGCGAGCTATCTAGCTTCCAGCCTCTGGCACTCGCTCCTGCTCCTACAGAGCTCCTGTTGTAACTCTCCCTGTGTCTGGAACTTCACTGCCTAATCTCGCCCCAGACCCAGTTTATAAGGGCAGATTCCTCCCCTCCCAGGTCTGGGTGGGCCGTGTTGCATGCTTAGGGCTCCTGACCAGAGAAACCTCCCACTTGCTCTCAGACATAATATTTCTATTACTGTGGCAACCAGACCCCTGGGGTGCCACAATCCTCCTTAGTCGACTCCAAAGGACGTCCTCCGGACTGGAAGCCAGCTGGATCTTTCCTGGGGAAGACATCTGTAAAGACTGCACAGTTCTGGTTAGCGCGACAACGCTTTTGGTCAGTTCTTGGACCTGATAGTGCAGGTCTACAGCCGGGTCTTTGTGCAAAACCTGTGCATCAGCTCCCACAGGCTCTGCAGACAAGGGCGCCGCCTCCTGGTGATAGGTGATTGCAGGGCGCCTGTGGGTTACAGTGCCACCTGGTGCCGGTTCTCGGAGCACCCGGATGGCCCTGTCTTTGAACTGCGCAAAGTCCAAATCAGGGTTCTGCAAGGCCATTACACGCAACTGGGTTTGGTGGGCGCTGGACTGTAGACCCTTAATGAACTGTTCTGTCAACAGCTTATCCTCATTCCGGGTCTGCCTGCTTAATGGCTCCCAGGGCCTCCTGCAAATTCAAAGCATAGTCCCGAATACTGTCTTGTGCCCGCTGTTGACATCCATAAAATTTTAGTTTAATCTCTGCTGAGGTGCGGGTATCAAAAGTGTCCTTTAGACGGGCCAGTATTTCCCTTACAGTCCCCTTTTCCCTGGCTGACCAGGACTTCACTTCTCTTTGGGCTGCCCCAATTAACTGGCCTGTCAGGATGCTCACTTTTTGTTCCTCGGACAGGGGGTATACTTTGAATAAGCTATACAGTCTTTCTTTAAAGTCGCTCAGGGTATGCGACTCCCCTGAGTACTGGGGTAACCATGCCGCTCCAGGGATATACGGCATTGTGAACGGCATCACTGCGGCAGCAGCCGCGCTGGCGGTGGGAGCTCCCCCCATTCCTGGTGTCTTCCTCCCCCCTAGTTAACCGTGGCCTACCTTCCGCTGCTTCTTCTCCATAGGCCGCGGCTCCGCAGGCGATTGTCGGGGTCGAGGACCTTGCGTCGCGCGCTGGTGACGTCGGCGTCTGCTCGGCTCCTTCCAGGACCTTGCGAAGCGTCAGTGCGTAAGGCGGGGCTTCAGCTCTCGCACGCTTTTGGCGTCCACGCCCCTCTTCTTCCCGCGTGGCGTCCCAGAAATGGCGCCCAATGGCGGGAAAATGGCGGCGGATGGCGGGAAAACGGCTGCGGATGGTGGGAAACTTCACCACAGTAAGTATCACAGTCTTTCTTCAGGCACGCAGTACTCGGTGGTTGCGGGCACGAAATCCTGCCGACTACGCCAAAGTTGACGCACCCCCTGGGCCGTGTGTGTAGGGGAAATACCCAGAGCCGGGTCTCTGTATAATGCTGGGGGTTGTAGCCTCCGTGGCGGCGACCCGGTCCCGTGGCTCAGGGTGGTCAAACCAGTGGCAGTCTATTTATGTGGTTTTTATGATTAAATGTCCGACTACGCCACCCGTGGATTGCGGTCACTGAGAACCGCCGCTGCGGGCAGACCGCTGAGGCTGATGTTGTGTGCGCAGCACGGGGTAGTATAACTCCCCACGGGAGGAGTATAGCCTCAGGGCAGCGTCTGTAGATGGTGAGGGTTGTGGTGCGTGGGCGCAGCAGAAATGACTCAGAGTCCGTGCAGTGCGGTTCAGGGTCTTTACTGTTGGTAATGAAGAAGGCCCTGCCGGGAGTACTGGCTAACATTAGAGGCCTGGTCAGTCTGTGAGCGAACAAGAGTTCCCCTGGCCAGGTGGAGGTATAGGCCTTCCCGTCTGACTGTACTCTTCCTGGCTACCCTGCTGTAGTCGTGTAGTAGCCCACGTTCCTGAGTGTACCGTGTGGTGCTCACCCATATGGCTGATGATTTGGGGCCTTTGGTGCCTTCCGCTCCTCGATGGCGGTGCTGGTCCCTTGCGTGTGACTGAGCCTCCAGGCTTTCTATGGCCAGAGGACCTGAAATCCCCTGCCAGGTGGTTTCTGCTGCTGGATGTAGATATCCCCACAGCCTCGGACTCCGGTGTCCATTTCTCTGCGTCTTCTGCCAGGACGAGCTCTGCTCCAGTCCCTGGTCTTCAGCTCCTGGCTCCTACAGAGCTCCTTGCTGCTGCTCTGTCCCTTCTCTGGAACTAGACTTCTCTCTGACTACCTAACCCTGCCCCAGATCCAGGTTATAAAGGGCAGGTTCCTCCCCTCCCTGGACTGGGGCAGGAGGTGTGGCTTGCAATATTGCTCCTGACCAGGAAAACCCATGCTCGCTCTCAGACATGGTATTTCTACCACTGTGGCAACCAGACCCCTGGGGTGCCACACCTATCCCTCACTTTCTCCTTTGGCCTTGCTCAATGGTCTTCCGCAGCCACTCATAAAGATGGCCACACACTGGACCTCATCTTCACCCACCTATGTTCCCAATCTAACCTCTATAACTCTCCTCTCCCTCTCTCTGACCACAACCTACTTACATTCTCTACCCTCTCCTCTCCAGGTCCGCAATCCCCATTCCACAAACTTGCACACCCTCGCAGAAACCTAAAACACCTTGACCTACACTCACTCTCTGAATCCCTCCTCCCTCTACAGACATAAATTCTTTACAAGACACAGATGTTGCTGCTGCTTTACAGTATATAACACCACAATAGCTGTAGCTCTCGATTTGATCGCCCCTCTCACACATACCAAAGCTCGCACAATCAACAGGCAACCCTAGCACACTAACCTTACTAAAGAATTGCGACGGGCCTCCAGGGTTGCTGAGCGGAGATGGAAAAGGTCCCACTCCATCGAGCACTTCATCGCATTCAAACAATCTCTCACTATTTTCAAGTCCACACTCACTGCAGCAAAACAAACATACTTCTCATCTCTCATATCTTCCCTGTCCCACAACCCTAAACAGCAATTGAACACTTTCAATTCTCTCCTCTGTCCCCCAGCGCCTCCTCCCTCTTCTCTCATCTCAGCTGAAGACTTTGACTCATTCTTCAAGCAGAAGATTGACACCATCAGACAAAGCTTTTGTTATGCACACGCCCGGGCTGAGCGGCGTGTGCGTGTGATTGTAGTGATTCCACTGGACCATGAACCGGAGAGTGCCTGGAGGGGCGTGACTAAGTATCTGGCCGATCCGACCAAGATGGCACGACGGCATACGACGCCAGTGCACCAGGGAGAAACCGGGCAGAGGGACCAGGTGCTACTCCAGGTCAAACTCCGGACACGGGGGTTGACCCACACAGGGATTACTGGATCAGGCTGGTTAGGCTGGCGCACAGACTGGAGGCTATAGGCAGGCACGACTGGTATGCAGGCAGGCGGGTAAAGGCAAGTGCAGCTAGAGTGCAGACAGGGAGGCACTAGCAGGTAGGAACACAGGCGGGATAGGACCCAGTACACACTGGGACTCAGGAACAATACAGGTAGATGGGTACAGGCAAGCACAGCTAGAGTGCAGACAGGGAGGTACTAGCAGGTAGGAACACAGGCGGGATAGGACCCAGTACACACTGGGACTCAGAAACAGGCAGGTTAGGCTGGCACAGACTGGTGGATATAAGCAAACACGGCAGGTATGCAGATGGGTGGATACAGGCGAGTATGCAGGCAGGGAGGTACTGGCCGAAAGGACGGGCTGGAGCACAGAAAGGTTAAGACCCAGTACAGACTGGGTCACAGAACCGCAGATGCGGTAGACAACCACAGCAGAGAGGGAACGCCCGAAGCGGTGGGCAAGAACAGAGCAGGACGGGGCTGCAGGAGCAGAGAGCACAAGCAGGGCAGGACAGGACTGCCGGAGCAGCGGGCAGAAGCAGGGCAGGACAGGACTGCCGGAGCAGCGGGCAGAAGCAGGGCAGGACAGGACTGCCGGAGCAGCGGGCAGAAGCAGGGCAGGACAGGACTGCCGGAGCAGCGGGCAGAAGCAGGGCAGGACAGGACTGCCGGAGCAGCGGGCAGAAGCAGGGCAGGACAGGACTGCCGGAGCAGCGGGCAGAAGCAGGGCAGGACAGGACTGCCGGAGCAACGGGCAGAAGCAGGGCAGGACAGGACTGCTGGAGCAGCGGGCAGAAGCAGGGCAGGACAGGACTGCCGGAGCAGCGGGCAGAAGCAGGGCAGGACAGGACTGCCGGAGCAGCGGGCAGAAGCAGGGCAGGACAGGACTGCCGGAGCAGCGGGCAGAAGCAGGGCAGGACAGGACTGCCGGAGCAGCGGGCAGAAGCAGGGCAGGACAGGACTGCCGGAGCAGTGAGCAAAGGAGTCAGAGCAGGCTAGGCTGAGTAGGGGGGACAGGGCTCTGTTCACACGGAACAGACAGGAAGGGAAAGGCAGAGCCAGACACCCACAGGGTACTAGCAGAGAAGTAGCGAGTGGACCACGAACTCACAAACGGGAGTACAGAGACAACAAGCAGGAGTTAGGTACAAGTTCAGACTCTGCAGAAAAAGGAAGGGAACGGACATAGAGGCAAAACAGGTAAAGGATAGGAGAGAGTTCAGACTGGAACTGAGTGTACGGAGGAGACCGACACTGCAGCGGAATACAGGAGCGGGTCTGGGAATACGGCCCCCAGAGAGGCAGGACGAACAGGCAAGGTGCGTGTTCAGACAGGACAGACAAGATACAGGAGCAGGTCTAGGTAATCGACCCCTAGAAGGCAGGAGGAACAGGCTAGGAGCGTGTTCAGACAGGTCAGACAAGATACAGGAACGGGTCTAGGTAATCGGCCCCTAGAAGGCAGGAGGAACAGGCTAGGAGCGTGTTCAGACAGGCCTGGAAATACAGCCTCCAGGATAGGCAGACAAGAGAACACAGAACGGGACCTGGCACCTTCAGAGTGCAAGCACACACTGAATGAAACACTATGCTCAGGCAGGGATAGATGGGAGCAGCTGAGCTATATACCAGGTGACAGACAGCAATAGGCTGAGGACGCACAAGGGGTGTGACCCACAGCAGGTACAAAAAGCAGGAAGTGATCGGGCGCCGCCCTTAAGCAGCAGAAACAGACACAAACAGACAGCATGGAGGGAAGCCAGAGAGACATTCTGGACAGGAGATCAAGTGCGCGCTCTTGCACAGTGGGAGATGGACCACTATGCAAGGACGCCGCCAGGTATGTTACAGCTTTTGCCTAAAGTCCCCACAGCCCCTCCTCATATCTACTCAACTTTCCTCCTCCAAACCCCACTTCTCCACCATTACAGAAGGTCAAGTCTCCTCTTTACTCTCCAAATCACACCTCACCACCTGCGAACTTGCCTTAATCCTGTCCCACCTCATCCCTAACCTTACCACAGTCTTCATCCCAACCCTAACCCACCTCTTCAACCTGTCACTAACAACTAGTGTCTTCCCCTCATGTTTCAAACACGCCTCAATCCCACCCATCCTCAAAAAGCCCTCCCTTGACCCATCCTCTCTGACTAGCTACCGCCCCATATCACTTCTCCCCTATGCCTCAAAACTACTAGAACAACATGTCCACTTTGAACTATCCTCCCATCTCTCCTCATGTTCCCTCTTTGACTGCTTACAATCTGGCTTCTGACCGCATCACTCGACTGAAACTGCCTTGACCAAAGTCACCAATGACCTACTAACTGCCAAATCCAAGCGACACTACTCCATCCTCCTCCCCCTGGACCTGTCATCTGCCTTCGACACAGTCGACCATTTCCTCTTACTACAGATTCTCTCATCTCTTGGCATCATGGACTTGGCCCTATCTTGGATCTCCTCATAGCTAACAGACAGGACATTTAGCGTCTCCCACTCACGCACCACCTCCTCATCTCGCCCCCTATCTGTCTGTGTCCCCCAAGGTTCAGTTCTAGGACCTCTGCTCATCTCCATCTACACGTTTGGCCTGGGACAGCTCATAGAGTTTCACGGCTTTCAGTATCACCTCTATGCTGATGACACACAGATCTACCTATCTGGACCCGATATCTCCTCTCTACTAACCAAAATCCCACAATGACAATGTCTGTTCGCTATCTCATCCTTCTTCTCTGCCAGATTTCTAAAACTTAACATGGATAAAACAGAATTCATCATCTTTCCACCCTCTCATTCATCCCCCCCATCTGACCTATCCATCAACGTCAATGGCTGTTCACTCTCCCCAGTCCCACAAGCTCGCTGCCTTGGGGTAACTCTGGACTCTGATCTCTCCTTCAAACCACATATCCAAGCCCTTTCCACTTCCTGCTGACTCCAACTCAAAAATATCTCCCGCATCCATGCATTCCTCAGCAAAGACTCTGCAAAAACACTAGTGCATGCCTTCATCATCTCCCGCCTTGACTACTGCAACCTCCTGCTCTGTGGCCTCCCTTCCAACACTCTCGCGTCCCTCCAATCTATCCTAAACTCTGCTGCTCGACTAATCCACCTGTCTCCCCGCTATTCCCCGGCCTCTCCCCTCGGTCAATCCCTTCACTTGGCTCCCCATTGCCCAGAGACTCAAGTTCAAAACCCTAACCTTGGCATACAAAGCCATCCATATATCTGTGATCTAGTCTCCCGGATCGTCACAAGATCTCCTGCTCTACTCCCCTCTTATTTCCTCTTCCCACAATCGCATACAAGATTTCCCCCGTGCATCCCCCCTACTCTGGAACTCTCTACCCCAACACATCAGACTCTCTTCTATCGTGGAAGCCTTCAAAAGAAACATGTAGAACTACCTCTTCCGAAAAGCCTATAACCTGCAGTAACCACCGCTCCACCACGTTGCTGCACGACCAGCTCTATCCCCACCTACAGTAGCCTCACCTATCCCTTGTAGATTGGGAGCCCTCGCGGGTAGGGTCCTCTCTCATCTTGTACCAGCAGCTGACTCGTTTTGTTAAGATTATGTAAATGTTTTTGCTATTTATACCCCCCTTTTCACATGTAAAGAGCCATGGAATAAATGGCGCTATAATAATAAATAATAATAATAATATGCCATACATGTCTGAGATAAGAATATCCCTCTAACACAATGTTGAGTTCAGTGGGAGCAGTGTAATTCTTCATTTCCCCCTTGGAGGCATTGCATGGAAATACACTCTTTCTTTAGGTTCATTCAGATTAAAGATGTCTGCTGCTTGTCTCAGAAGCAAACCGGGACCGTCACGTATTGTCATGGTATCTGTTGTGCCACGGATCCAAAGCTATAACACGTGTGAGTGTTACATAGTTTTCTTTCTTAGATTCTTTAGGTTCGTCCATTCCTTACAAGGATCCTCCTGGCAGTTTTTGTCCATGCTTCTAAAAACATGACTCTGCTGCCTAAGTGTGTGCTGGCCAAAGCCATATGAGAAATACTTTGCTGGCTGGTACATATTTTTCCACCATCAACATGGGAAGCCTGGGTTGGCTAAGCATGCTATGACCTTTTAAACTGTCATGAGGTCACTTGGCTGCCCGGATGGATGAACCTTTCATGCCTTCGTCTTGGGCAAACACATTAATAAATTCTGCCCTTTTGCAGCTGTTTGCATCGGAATGATAGTATGATCCACCCCAATGTTAAACACCATTCCAGTCCTCCCTCGCATGGAAAATACAGTTGACTAAATACTCATGAAATTAGGTTTATAAATAACTACCAAAATATCTGTGGGACTTTTACAGCTCTACATATATTTTAGAGACAGCCCCGTTGGGCTATAAATAGAAACTTAGATCAATAAATGTCCTGCCCACAGAAGAATTAAGACCTCATAAATATGGCAGGAAAATTAGTCAAAGCCATTTTTAATAAACCGTTCACTCTCCAGCTGTCGTACACTATTATAGGGCCCACCAGGAGCAGAGCCCAGTGCTGAACTTCATCTACCCTAAAGTGCTGGTTTCAGATACTGAATGGGGTGCTTGATGGGAACCCAGCATTGATTGCCCCAGACTAGTCCTGCCTCCCATCTTGTAAGCACGCCCCTCTGTATGTGATTGAGGTGATTTGCAATAACGACATCACCATTAACTTTTTGAAAATATTGTCCACGTGCGCAGAATTCTGCCTCCCTGGTAATGTGCAATGAAGCCGTGTGTACGCTTCCCTACTTCATTGGCGCACTGCACATGACCAGGGTGGAGGAGCACCATGTGCATGCAAGATGTTTGCAAGGAGGCAACCGTGATGTTTTACAAATTATGTCAATTGCCCACCGAGGAACATGCTTACAAGATGGTAGTAAGGACTAGTCAGAGGGGAATCAGCGCCCAGCAGGACTAGTCTTGAATCATTTACATAATTCAAGCACAGAATAAAATTTAAGTTTAAAAGCGTACAGGTATCATGTCGCAAAACCTCAGGAAGGAGAATGTGAGAATGCAGAAATAGGATGGAGAAGAGACATTCTGGCAGTTTAGGGGGGCTAGAACAGCTGACATGTTCCTTTTAAGTGTTTTGAGGATGAGCAGGGGCGTAACTATAATAGGTGAAGGGGTTGCAATTGACGCGCCCCCTGGGCCAGTGTTGTTTGGGGGATACCCGGAGCCGGATCAGATGGGGGTTGTAGTCTCCGAGTGGCGGTGACCCAGTCCGTGTCCAGGGTGTCAAGCTCAGTGTGTGGCAGTCTTTACAGATGTTATTAGTTGTTCTTTGTGTCGACTACGCCACCCGTTGATTTGCGGTCAATACGGCCGCCGCTGCAGCAGGGTCCGCTGAGGCTGGTGGTATGTGTGCAGCTTCGGGTAGTATAACCCCCAACAGGAGGGGTATAGCCTCAGGGGGTCAGGTGTAGAGGATGGTGGTAGTGGTGGTGCAGTGTGGATGGTAAGAAGACTCAGAGTCGGGCTGTGCAGTTCAGGGTTTTTACTTACTGCTGTTCTGTTGGTCACTCTGGCCTTGAGTGACCGCCCGAGCCGTGCTGCGTCCACCAGGTCCTGGACTCGGCCAACCCCCAAGCAATTCTGGAGCGTGGTCCTGAGCTCCCTTTCTGACTGTCCTCTCTACTGGCCTTTCTCACCAGGGGTCCACTTATATCCGGCTCCCTCGGGCCTCTTGGTGGGTGCACCTCTTCGGGGTTCCCTGACCCTATGCCTGGTGTGCCTTCTTAGTGGACTTAGTGAGGGGCTGCTCCACATGTAATGTCGCAGCCTCCGGTTCTTAGCTGAGGGTTGTTTCTCTCCTCCACTAATTTGGGATCCGGTTCCCTTGCGTGCCAACCCTTCACCCTTCTGGTTGTATACTAGGTTCTTGGGGTTCCTTCTTCTCCCCCTCTGGGTCCTTCTCTTCTCCTCTCTCTCTTCTCTCTGCAGGCGCTCCTGGACCTCTCTCAGGACTAACTCACTCTCTACAGAAGACTGACCCTGATCTAAGATGGTTCCCACCTTATATACTCCCTCTATGTGTGAGCTCAGGTGACCAGCACCCAATGAGCTCCTAGCATTACCCAGACTGCTCCCCCTATCTGCCCCTACACTACTGGGATGTTCCACCCCCCTCCCACTCCAGCCAGGGACAGACACTGTAGTACCTGCACATATACCTAGTGGGAGTACCATCGGTCTGTCCCTCGGAAATGGGATGTATGTAGTGTATGCAGCTAACTGAGCTCAGTTCCACACTCCATCCTTACCCGGGAGTGGAATATCACACCTCTGGGTTGAGGTGCAATACCCCTGTAGCAGCCGAATCCTCAGGGTGCTACATTCCCCCCTGGTAAATCACAGCACGTCCTCGGGCTGTAAGAGAATAAAACATCCATAAGCATACAAATTTTCATAACAACATAAACATATAAAACATTATATATATTATCAGCAAAAACTTTTTCTTGTTCCTCCGGCCACGGTGCAACTTGTGACCGGGTAAAGTGCCACAGTCTCTGGTAGAAAAACAACAGTTTCCTATAAAACCAGTAGGGGGCGCCTTAAAAAGCGCAACTATGTACAAGGGGAGATATGGCCGCTCTCAGTCCTCGGCCAGGTATTAGGAAAGGAATGACCGCTCTCAGTCCTCGGTCAGTGGGAATAGGGACACACGGGTTTCAGTCCAATTTGCTGGTCCCAACGGGGACTATATTTTAACTAGCAGCAGTAACAGTTCACTGTACCCCGACGGGTAACTATGTACAGTCTCTTTACCGTACTTTAATGACGGCGTCCTCCTGCTCCTTCTTCAGACCCGTCCGGGTCCTCTTGCTCCTCCTCACACCGCAGCTCCTCCTCCGTCAGGTGATGCACATGGAGGGCGTAGGGTCCTTTGGCACACTTGTGCCGGGTGAATGTGACCTCATCCCCTACATACAGGTCACGACCTCTGTGTCCCTCCGGCAGATGGCTTTCTACGTCTCTGAGGGTGACAAAGACGTCGCCGGGGGTATGATGGTCTCTGATGAAACCCCAACCGTGCTGCAGTTGGAATTTAATTACAGTCCCGGTGGCACGGGGACCGTGGGCTGCACGGGGGTTCCTCCTGGTCCGGCTCTTCTGCTCTGCTCTCTGTTCCTGCAGCCGCTGCTCTCGGACCCGCCTCTCTCTCCTCTCCCGGTCGAAGACCTCTAACTGCTGCCGGCAGCACTCCGCACGCTCAGCTGCGGCCGCCCGGGTCTCTTGGGTGAACCCGATGAGGTCTTCTCCTGTGGGGTCCCACGCAAACTGCGCTTCCTCCAACGAGAGTGGGGTGATCTTGGCGGGCGCCGGAGCCGGGATCAGGGGCTCATCCAGGGGTCTTTCTTTCCGGAGTCGGGGATGGTGGTACTCCGGTGGCCACACAGGGGGCTGCCCATCCGGGCAAGTGTGCTGGGCAAATAGGTCTTCACCCAGGTGTGGCGCTGTGGACGCTGAGGGCGCGGTGGTGGTAGCGGCGCCCGGGTTCACCAGGCCTTGCGACCAGGCCTGGGGCACCCTGAAGGTGAAGGGCACCGTGAGGACGGCGGTGCCCGGGGTTACTCGGCCTTGCGACCAGGCCAGTGGCTCCGCGGAGGTAGGGGGCGCTGTTGGAATTGCGGCGCCCGGAGGTACTAGACCTTGCGACCAAGCCGGTGGTATTTCCTGCTTTGCCGCGCTCAGGGTTGAGGCGCGTGACGTCACAGGGGTCGCGGCCGCGGCTTCTGCTTGAGGCCTAGTCTGGCACGGTGACGATGCAGCGACGGGCACGGCAGGGGGAATTTCGGGCTCTGCGACGGGGAGCTGGGACAGGTACACGGTTTCTCGGCTCGGGGTAGAGACGTCCCCTTTACCTGCCTCCGTCCGTTCAGCTCCCTTCTCGGCGCCGTCTCCTGCCTTCATTCCTCCTGCGCCATCCTCAGAGGCGGTCTGTCTCCTCGTCTCGGGTGGCGTGCTCCGCTGACGGGTTCCGGTCTGCTGGGCCATCTCACGGCTCCACTCCGTCAGCGTGTCTTGCTGCACCTGGGCCATCCTCCGTGCGAGGCCCTCCAGCGCGGTCTGTGCACACTCCCGGTCTCGGGGGAGCTGTGCTAGGATCTCCACTATGCCTAGTGGGGTTGTTGCTTGCAGCAGGCTCCTGACCACTGGGTCGGTGCTGCCTGTCTCTCCCTCCATCTCCGGGTACGCTTTCTCTGGACTCCTCTCCAGACTTCTTGTCTCCGGGTGCGCTCTCTCCAGACTCCTCCAGGCTGCACCCATCTTCGCTCCTTTGTTCTGTCTCCGCCCACATTGAGGGTGGTCCCGGGACAACTTAATGATTGTCAGTTCCAGGGGCAGTTTTCTCACGCTGATGGACACTTCCAGCATCACAGTCTCTGTTGGTGGGCGCGGTTTCCGCTTTTGGCGCCATTCTTCGACCTGGCCCACGATGGGAGGTGGCCTTTTGCCACCCTCTGGCACGCCCATAATGGCGTCCGCTCTTCCAAGGTGGGAAATCTTTGGAAATGGCGGGAATCGTCTCCCAGTGGCGGGAAACTCCATGGATGGCGGGAAAAAGCTGCAAATGGCGGACAACCGGCGGGAAACGACCTGTGATGGGGTCCGTTGGCGGGGACCCTCCGGAATTGGCGGGAGACTTCTTTTTACGGTAAATATGAACTTTTCTTCAGGCACGCAGTACCCGGTGGTTGCGGGCACGTGATCCTGCCGACTACGCCAAAGTTGACGCGCCCCCTGGGCCAGTGTTGTTTGGGGGATACCCGGAGCCGGATCAGATGGGGGTTGTAGTCTCCGAGTGGCGGTGACCCGGTCCGTGCCCAGGGTGTCAAGCTCAGTGTGTGGCAGTCTTTACAGATGTTATTAGTTGTTCTTTGTGTCGACTACGCCACCCGTTGATTTGCGGTCAATACGGCCGCCGCTGCAGCAGGGTCCGCTGAGGCTCGTGGTATGTGTGCAGCTTCGGGTAGTATAACCCCCAACGGGAGGGGTATAGCCTCAGGGGGTCAGGTGTAGAGGATGGTGGTAGTGGTGGTGCAGTGTGGATGGTAAGAAGACTCAGAGTCGGGCTGTGCAGTTCAGGGTTTTTACTTACTGCTGTTCTGTTGGTCACTCTGGCCTTGAGTGACCGCCCGAGCTGTGCTGCGTCCACCAGGTCCTGGACTCGGCCAACCCCCAAGCAATTCTGGAGCGTGGTCCTGAGCTCCCTTTCTGACTGTCCTCTCTACTGGCCTTTCTCACCAGGGGTCCACTTATATCCGGCTCCCTCGGGCCTCTTGGTGGGTGCACCTCTTCGGGGTTCCCTGACCCTATGCCTGGTGTGCCTTCTTAGTGGACTTAGTGAGGGGCTGCTCCACATGTAATGTCGCAGCCTCCGGTTTTTAGCTGAGGGTTGTTTCTCTCCTCCACTAATTTGGGATCCGGTTCCCTTGCGTGCCAACCCTTCACCCTTCTGGTTGTATACTAGGTTCTTGGGTTCCTTCTTCTCCCCCTCTGGGTCCTTCTCTTCTCCTCTCTCTCTTCTCTCTGCAGGCGCTCCTGGACCTCTCTCAGGACTAACTCACTCTCTACAGAAGACTGACCCTGATCTAAGATGGTTCCCACCTTATATACTCCCTCTATGTGTGAGCTCAGGTGACCAGCACCCAATGAGCTCCTAGCATTACCCAGACTGCTCCCCCTATCTGCCCCTACACTACTGGGATGTTCCACCCCCCTCCCACTCCAGCCAGGGACAGACACTGTCGTACCTGCACATATACCTAGTGGGAGTACCATCGGTCTGTCCCTCGGAAATGGGATGTATGTAGTGTATGCAGCTAACTGAGCTCAGTTCCACACTCCATCCTTACCCGGGAGTGGAATATCACACCTCTGGGTTGAGGTGCAATACCCCTGTAGCAGCCGAATCCTCAGGGTGCTACACAATCATACCCAGGCCTAGGAGACTAGAGGGGCCCAAAAGGTCCATTTGTCCCATATGAAAAGATTATTACTTTTAAAGATTTGTGATAGTTGGAGATTTTGCATTGGGGCCCACAAGCTTTAAGTTACGACATTGGGGATGAGTATGACACTCGGGATACACATTTGGATAAAGATTATATTTTCAATTTGCTATGGTGTTCTTATTCCATAAGATATCTCTCTGGAGATGACCCTATCTAAGCTATTGGTAAAAGAGGTCCTTCATGATAGTAGATAGAGATCACTTGGTCCAGGCTCATGTCAAACCAAGCGGTGGTGGTGAGCCATGATGATCAACTTCCATTCTACACCTTCTCCAGTTATTAAGCTTTACTTTCCTGTCAATAGTAGAGATGAGCGTTGTTCTACTCGAACTGTTCACCAATCTCAAATTCGAGCTGTTTTGGGCGGTGTTCGAGCCGTTCGGCGAACACGAACAATTTGAGAAAAATTCGGCTGTTCGAGGTTATGTTCGATAACTGTTCGTGCACCAAAATCATAACTGGATTTTTTCTCAGTAATGATGAAAATTAATGTTAATACGCAGTTTGAGTGTACAGCGGGGCGGGGGGAGGGGCAGGGGATGGATCTCTGCAGGAACAATGAAGATCTCCATTTTTTTTTCTCTTTCCCGCATTTGCAGTGGGGAGGTGCAATCTGTCAGCCTATCAGCAGCGCACACACGGAGCGAAGTGCTTTTTTTCACACAAGCAAGGGCATGTGTCATTGGCAGTGTATGTCACATGTCCTTGCCCTATAAGACCAAGCCATTTTCCCCGTCGCCACCATTTTCTCACTGCTGCAGCTGCGTGTTAGACGGCACCGCTGTTGCTGTGTGCGCTATACCTTGTTAATTTCAAGCCAATTTTCGCACAAATATACAGATAGCTTGGGAGTAGGGAATAGTTGTGATTGCAGTCCTTTTAAGGACTAGGTTACAGCATTTCCTACGACTTTTATCAGGGAGGTCTGTGCTCTTAAATAGATAGGTTGTGGGAGTAAAGACTAATTGTAATTGGAGTCCTTTTCAGGACTAGGTTACATCAGTTCCTATCAGTTTTTGCCAGGCAGGTCTGTGCCAGTGCTGTGCAAGTTTTTTTCACAGCATTTGGCTGAATCTAGCAAAGCTAATCCTTTTTGGCCTATTGCAGAGTGTGTTAGTCAGTGGAGTAGCCTATCTGTGTTGCAAGATATACCACCTGTGTATAGAATACCAATTTTTTTACTGCACCTAGTGAAGTAAAATCTTTTGGGCATAGCATCATTCTATTAGTCCATCTATACTGACCTCCATCAGGTTGCAAACTGAATCTAATTTTTTTCTGCATCTAGCTCTGAAAAAATATTGGGCTTCTAGCTGTGTGTGGGTCTTGTTCTATTAATCCATCTATACTGACCTCCATCAGGTTGCAAACTGAATATCATTTTTTTCTGCATCTAGCTCTGAAAAAATATTGGGCTTCTAGCTGTGTGTGGGTCTTGTTCTATTAATCCATCTATACTGACCTCCATCAGGTTGCAAACTGAATATAATTTTTTTCTGCATCTAGCTCTGAAAAAATATTGGGCTTCTAGCTGTGTGTGGGTCTTGTTCTATTAATCCATCTATACTGACCTCCATCAGGTTGCAAACTGAATATAATTTTTTTCTGCATCTAGCTCTGAAAAAATATTGGGCTTCTAGCTGTGTGTGGGTCTTGTTCTATTAATCCATCTATACTGACCTCCATCAGGTTGCAAACTGAATATAATTTTTTTCTGCATCTAGCTCTGAAAAAATATTTGGCCTTCTAGCAGTGTGTGGGACTTGTTCTATTAGTCCACCTATACTGACCTCCATCAGGTTGCAAACTGAATATATTTTTTTCTGCATCTAGCTCTGAAAAAATATTGGGCTTCTAGCTGTGTGTGGGTCTTGTTCTATTAATCCATCTATACTGACCTCCATCAGGTTGCAAACTGAATATAATTTTTTTCTGCATCTAGCTCTGAAAAAATATTTGGCCTTCTAGCAGTGTGTGGGACTTGTTCTATTAGTCCACCTATACTGACCTCCATCAGGTTGCAAACTGAATATATTTTTTTCTGCATCTAGCTCTGAAAAAATATTGGGCTTCTAGCTGTGTGTGGGACTTGTTGTATTAGTCCATCTATACTGACCTCCATCAGGTTGCAAACTGAATATATTTTTTTCTGCATCTAGCTCTGAAAAAATATTGGGCTTCTAGCTGTGTGTGGGTCTTGTTCTATTAATCCATCTATACTGACCTCCATCAGGTTGCAAACTAAATATATAATTTTTTTCTGCATCTAGCTCTGAAAAAATATTGGGCTTCTAGCTGTGTGTGGGTCTTGTTCTATTAATCCATCTATACTGACCTCCATCAGGTTGCAAACTGAATATAATTTTTTTCTGCATCTAGCTCTGAAAAAATATTTGGCCTTCTAGCAGTGTGTGGGACTTGTTCTATTAGTCCACCTATACTGACCTCCATCAGGTTGCAAACTGAATATATTTTTTTCTGCATCTACCTCTGAAAAAATATTGGGCTTCTAGCTGTGTGTGGGACTTGTTGTATTAGTCCATCTATACTGACCTCCATCAGGTTGCAAACTGAATATATTTTTTTTCTGCATCTAACCCAGCCAATAGTTTTGGCCTAATACCACAGTTTGGCCACTCAGCTCTGCTCGGTTACCATCCATTGTTTTTTTGTGCAAACAACTCCAGAGTTGTGAATTAGTTAACCACCAAAATGAGTGGAAAAAGGCCTGCTGCTGGTGGAAAGGGGAATAGGCGTGTTGGGAAGGGGAAAAAAGGTTGTGTCCGTGGGGTAGGTGTTAAAGCAACAGTAACATCTGCAGAAGAAAGACCATCTTCCAGCCAAACTAAAATGTCTACTTCTTTTAGCGGACAATGTGATAAGATCCCTTTCTTACGGCCACGCCAATCGCTACAAATTCCAGATGAGGCACAAAAACAGCAGGTGCTTCAACGGATATCAAGTGCTCCTTTAAGTGTGCTCTCCTCCACATCAACTTCAACATCACAAATACTCCAGTCCTCAAAGGTGTCACCCAAATCGCACTTGCTTCCTCACAGCTCCCAAATCTCCAGCTGCCCGTCTGAGTATGAGGTAGAACAGATGGTTGAGTCTGCAGAGCTGTTTACTCATACTATAGCCTGGGAATCAGAGGTCGACTCCAGCGCTTCTGTGAATCCAGACGAGGAAATGATCTGCACTGATGCCCAGAATCTTTATGAGTCGGATCCAGGACCAGACGCAGAAGGTTCTGACCATAATGTAGACCCTCATTCCCAAACTGTAACTCCTGTTGGTGGAGACAATGAGGAAGACGATGATAAGACTCAAATACCTGATTGGAGCGACAACTTTAGTTTTTTGTCAGGGCAGGAACAGGTTGGCTCTGAGGACGACGGGTGTGATAACACACAGGGTGATGATGATGAGGTTGGAGATCCCACTTACTGTCAACCCACAGTCAGCCAAGAGATGAGGTCAGCAGAGGAGGTGGAGGAAGATGCTAGTGACGATGAGGTCAGGTTGCGCCTTCCTGGACAGAGACGTAGTACTGGAAGCACGTCAACAACTGCATCCTCAAACACAACTCTGCCTCTCACCACAAGTCGTGGTGGCTCTTCAGGTCGCATGGGTGCTAAGCCTTGCATAGCCTGGGCATTTTTTCAGATCGATAAAGATGACCCAACTCGTGTTATCTGTAACATTTGTCAGCAAAAGCTAAGTAGAGGCCAAAAAATACATAGTTTGAGTACTTCATGCATGAACCGGCACATGGACATGAAGCATAAGTTGCAGTGGGAAGCTCAGTGTGCTACAATGCGGCCTAGCCGGCCGGGCCAACCACCGTCTGCCATATCTTGTGCATCCGCGGCCTCTTCATCCTCTGTGACTGGGGGGACAGCAGTCACACCTGTTTTGGGGCGCAGACCTGCCACCTCTTTACCCGCAACAGCCAGCGTGATTGGCAGGTCATCATTTTCTTTGGAGGTGGGAACACCGGCTGGTGTTGAGCGCTGTCCGACATCGATAGCACCACCTTTGGATCAAGGCAACCTAACATGTCCGCCTGCATCTTCCTCACAGACCGGCAGTTTGCCGGGGACACCCTTATCAACCCCGTCTAAGCACAATAGCCAGCCCTCGGTCCCTCAGATGTGGACAAGTAAAAGACCATTTCCTCCTAGCCATGAGAAAGCTAAGAGGTTGAATTTCACCATCTGCAAGCTCTTGGCTACAGAAATGCTGCCTTTCCGCCTGGTGGACACAGAGGATTTTCGAGACCTTATGTCCGTCGCAGTGCCCCAGTACCAGATGCCCAGTCGGCACTACTTCTCAAAGAAAGGTGTGCCTGCGCTCCACCAGCATGTCGCACACAACATCACCACTTCTTTGAGAAACTCTGTGTGTGACAGGGTGCATTTCACCACAGACACTTGGACGAGTAGGCATGGACAGGGGCGTTACATGTCGCTGACTGGGCACTGGGTAACTATGGTGACAGCAGGACAAGGGGCTGCTGTCCAAGTCTTGCCGTCCCCACGAGTTGTGCGTCAATCCTCTTTATGTCAAAGTTCCTCCACTGCTTCTGCCTCCTCAACCTCCTCTCGGTCTTCCACCTGCACCCAAAGCCTGTCTGGTCATGCCACAAGCTTTCTAACTGCGCAGAAGGGATCCTGCACACCTCCTTACTATGCTGGCAGTAGGGCTCAACGTCATCAGGCGGTTTTTACATTGAAATGTCTGGGAAATGTGAGTCACACAGCTGAGGAGTTGTGGTCAGCTCTGGAGAACCAATTTCATGAATGGTTGTCTCCACTGGACCTGAAACCAGGGAAGGCCGTGTGCGACAATGCTGCAAACCTGGGTGCGGCCCTTCGCCGGGGCAATGTCACACACGTGCCTTGTATGGCTCACGTGTTGAACCTGGTTGTCCAGCAATTTTTAGCCCACTATCCCAGACTAGATGGCCTTCTGCAGAGGGCACGGTCGCTGTGTGCTCACTTCCGCCGTTCGCATCCCGCAGCTCAGCGACTTACATCTCTACAGAAGTCGTTGGGCCTGCCACTTCACCGGCTAAAATGCGATGTGCCTACCCGGTGGAATTCAACTCTGCACATGTTGCAGCGACTGTGGCAGCACCGACAAGCCCTGGTGCAATACGTTCTGACGTATAGCCTGGGCCAACGAGATTCAGAGGTGGGGCAAATCACGCTGGAGGAGTGGTCTCAGATCAGGGACCTATGCACCCTTCTGCACAGTTTTGAAATGGTGACGAAGATGTTTAGTGCTGACGATGCCATTATCAGCATGACTATTCCGGTGATTTACATGCCGGAGCACATGTTAAACAGAATTCGGAGTCAGGTGGTGGCACAAGAGGAGGTGGAGGAAGTAGAGGAGGAGGAGTTGTATGCGGAAGGGCTAACATCTGCAAGGGCCAGACGGTCGGCAGCACCAAGGCGGCAGGCATGTGAGGGTGGGGGAGATGGTTTTACCAGGGCGCATGGTAGCAGCCAAACTAGTGAGGAAGGTGCAGGAGCCCAGGAAGAAGTGGAGGACGAACTGATGGAAGACTCATCAGATGAGGGAGACCTTGATCACATTTCTGTTGTGCGAGGTTGGGGGGAGAGGACAGAGGAAGGAAGCATGATTGTTACCTCGCCACCAACACAACAGGGACTTGGTGCTCCTGGATGCGCAACACACATGAGTGCCTTCTTGCTGCACTACCTGCAACATGACCCTCGAATTGTGAGAATTAGAAATAATCCTGACTACTGGGTTGCCACACTGTTAGATCCCCGGTACAAAAGTAAATTTGCAGAAATTATTCCTGCCATAGAAAGGGATGCACGCATGCAGGAGTATCAGCAGAGACTGTTGCAGAATCTTACATGTGCTTTTCCACAAAATACCAGTGGTGCACGTAGTGAATCTCACAGTTCCAACTTGCCAACCGTGGGACCGTCAAGTGTTCAGCACTCAAACCGTAACAGAACCACAGTATCTGCTGGTAACATCAATTTTGCGGAATCATTTCACCACTTTTTTAGCCCATCCTTTGCAAGGCCACAGGAGACAAGAAGTCTGACACATAGTCAACGCCTAGAGACGATGGTACAGGAGTATCTCCAAGTAAACATTGAAGCCACGACTGTGTCACTGGACCCTTGCTCTTTTTGGGCTTCCAATCTGGATAAATGGCCGGAGCTAGCCACTTACGCCTTGGAGATCTTGTCATGCCCCGCAGCCAGCGTTCTGTCTGAACGTGTGTTCAGCGCTGCTGGTGGTGTGCTGACAGATAAGCGCACGCGGCTCTCCACTGATAATGTAGACAGACTCACGTTCATAAAGATGAACAAATCATGGATCCGAAACGACTTTTCTACCCCTGTGTCATCCTGGGGAGAGTAAAAGCTTGATGATTGGTTAAAATCACCCTACCAACCGTTTTAAGCTTTCAAATTACTAATCATGTTTATCTGTATCTTGGCTGGAAAATAATTTGGGCTTTGTAGCAGTGTGCAGCACTGATCCTATTAGGCCATCTATACTAAAGCTTCACCAGATTTAAAATTTAAAATAATTTTTAGCTGCATCTAGCCCGGAAAATAATTTTGGGGCTCCGAGATGCGCAAGACACATAAGTGCCTTCTTGCTGCACTACCTGCAGCATGACCCTCATATTGTCAGAATTCAAAGTAATCATGACTACTGGGTTGCCACACTCTTAGATCCCCCAAACTTTTCGATCAACCTTTTCATTTTAATAAAGACCAAAAAAATGGTCATTTTTGAAATTATAAGCATTAGCAGGTTGTTAGAAACTGAAATCAAACAGTTTTCAACTCAAAACTTTATTCTAGGTGATGTTACATTTTCACATAGGACCCCTTGTTCGAAAGGAGCTTCTGAACTCTCTCGTCCATTGAATTTGTCAGGTTTTGGATGGTTTCTGCTTCAATTGTTTTGCATGAGGACAGAATACCCTCCCAGAGCTGTTGTTTAGATGTGAACTGCATCCCGCCATCATAGACACTCCTTTTAATGATGCTCCAAAGGTTCTGAATGGGGTAGAGGTCAGGGGAGCATGGGGGTCACACCATAAGTTTGTCCCCTTTTATGCCCATATCAGCCAGAGATGCAGATGTTTTATGTGCAGCATGAGATGGTGCATTATCATGCAGAAAAATGATCTTGCTGTGAAATACACGGTTCTTCTTCTTGAACCATGGCAGGAAGTGCTGTTTGAGAAACTCAACATACATTATGGAGTTCATCTTTAGCGCCTTCAGGGATCCTAAAGGGGCCGACAATCTCTCTCCCCATGATTCCAGCCCAAAACATTACTCCACCTCCTCCTTGTTGGCGCTGTAGCCGTGTTTGCGTGGGGTGTCCATCAACCAGCCATCCTCCACTCCATCCATCTGGACCATCGAGCGCTGCACGGCACTCATCCGTGAACAAAACTGTTTTGAAATCAGTCTTCATGTAATGTTTGGCCCACTGGAGCCGTTTCTGCTTGTGTGAAGTGGATAGAGGAGGTCGACAGGATGGCGTATGCACAGCTGCAAACCTCTGAAGGACCCTGCATCTTGTTGTTCGGGGGACGTTGGAGGCACAAGCAGCTTCAAAAACTTGTCTGCTGCTATGACAAGGCTTTTTGGCCGCTGCTCTTTCAACCTGACGTAATTGCCTGTAGGAAAGAGTCCTCAATTTGCCCTTATCAGCACGCACACGTGTGTACTGTGAATCAGCTACATACTTCTTGATTGCCAAGACACTTCATCCTGATCATCGCACAATGTTCATTGTAGTCATGCCTTGACCTAAACACTCCACAATTTGTTGCTTCTCAGCAGCCGACACATCCTTTTTCTTTCCCATTTTGGCAGAAAATGTAGGCTGCTTAATAATGTGAGAGAGCCTTCTTAAGTAGTCTTGCCTTTCATTGGACACACCTGCCAAACTAATTAGCACAGGTGTCTGCAATTGCTTACAGTGATATAAAGAGCCCTGACACACATCACCATCAATGAGTTTAACTGACAAACAAACAAATTCTTCCCTTATCACTCCTAAACACTTTTTGCATAATAATTTGGAACGCAGTGTACATGTGCTTTTCCACAAAACACCAGCGGTTCACGTAGTGAATCTTACAGTTCTAACTTGCCAACCGTGGTCTGTATGGAGTTGTTCAATAAAGGGCCCAAAATTAAGATAACATAGATGGGAGAGGTCTCTATGAATAGGAATTCCTAAGTATTTGATACCCTGTGAGGGACAGGCAAAGGGAAAGTTGGACTGGATGGAATCCTATATGGATTTGGGGAGGGAGACATCGAGGGCCTCAGACTTCGCTGCATTGATTTTAAAATTTGACCATGTAACAAAGTGATCTATTTCAGCCATAACAGCAGGGATGGATATATGTGATTGAGTGATATATACTAGGACATCATCAGCAAATAGAGAGCACTTGTACTCGGTGCCTCCCACCTCAATCCACCTAATATTGGGGTTATGGCGAATTGATGAGAGCAGGTGCTCCGTCACTAGGATGTATAAGAGAGGGGACAGAGGACATCCCTGCCTTGTCCCATTGGTGATTGTGAAAGGTGATGAAAATGTTCTGACGTGCCCCCTGGGCCTTGGGACACCCGTAGCCGGACCCTTTTTGGTGGATGCTGGTGGTTGTAGTCTCCGTGGCGGCAACCCGGTTCCGTGGCTCAGGGCGGTCAAACCAGTGGCGGAACTATTTCTGTGGTTTTGATGTTTAAATGTCCGACTACGCCACCCGTGGATTGCGGTCAGAGTGAACCGCCGCTCCAGGGCAGACCGCTGAGGTTGGTGTTGTGGGTGCAGCAGAGTGTAGCATAACTCCCCACGGGAGGAGTATAGCCTCAGGGCAGTGTATGTGGAGGATGGGGGTGATGGTGCAGGGCAGCAGCAGTAACGACACGGAGTCAGTGATGCAGTCCAGGGCCTTTACTCACAGTTCTTATTATCCAGACCACGTCTGCAGGTAACGGCTGCCCACGTCGTACTGTGCTCACCAGGTGAGGGGCTCAGACAACTCCCAGATAACTTTGGAGCACTTCACAGGACCCCCTTTGTGTGTCCTTTGTCTGGCCTTTCTTACCAACACTTCTGTCCGGCTGTCTCGGGCCTCCTCTTGGTAAACTTGGCGCCAGTTTCCCTGACCCTATGTGGTGCCTTCCTAGCGGGTGTAGCGAGGGGCTGCGCCACATAAAATGTCAGAGCCTCCGGTTTCTAGCTGAGGGTCGTTTCCTGCCTCCACTAGTTCGGGGACCGGTCTCCCCCTTTGGCCTGACCCCTCCACGCAGGTGGATTCGGGCGTGCGGTGGCGACTCGCCCGTCCGCACCCCTGGGATCCCTTCATTCCTCGTTCCTGGAGCCTTCTCCGCTCCTCTTCCTTCCTTCTCCCTCTTCCAGGCCTGGGCCTCTGTTACTATGCCCGCCTCCGGAGCAGAGCTCATGCAGAGTCCCTGCTCCCTGCCACTTCTGCTCAGACTTCTCTGCACTGAACTAAGATGGTGCCCACCTTTTATACTCCCTTCTCAATGCACCCAGGAACTGCTTCCTCCCTGCTCCTGCACTACAGGGTTCCCCTTCCTCAGTGTTCCCTCCCCCCACTCCAGCCAGGGACAGGGACTGTCGTGCCCATCTCAGGGGCATATTGGTCGCCCTGCCCCACGGCAATGTGGTGTAATGCATGCAGGTGTCGGGTCCTGATCCACACTCCATCCTTACCTGAGAGTGAGATATCACACCTCTGGGTGAGGTGCAATACGTCTGTAGCAACCGAGCCCTCAGGGTGCTACAGTTCCATTTATCTTCAGCCTAGGTGAAGTATTGCGATACAGGGCCGTGATTTTGGCTATAAAAGGGTCCCCTAGACCCCTACCCCAAGCTTTTTAAGAGAATCATATATGGCGTGCCAGGAGACTCTATGGAATGCTTTCTCAGCATCCAACGAGAGTATCTAATTACAAATTTTTAACTGCATCTAGCCCAGGAAATACTTTGTGCCTAGTAGCAGTGTCTGCTAGTCAGCGGATTATCCCGGCTGTTAAGCAAGCTGCACCACCTGTAGTTTAGACACTTAATTTTTTCAAAGGAAATGCTTCGGGACCATGGGATACTTAGTGAAGAGCATCAGGAGGCACCCCAAGGCATAGGGGCTGGGACTGGCAGTAGGATGCCTTGCGGTGGACAGCCGAGCTCGATCCTTATAAAAGCTTTTTAACTGCAGCAGCTTTAGTGGACGCTACTGGAGCTGGAATTACCGCGGCTGCTGGCATGAGACTTGCCCTCCAATAGATCCTTGTAAATGGATTTAAAGTGTATTCATTCAAATTAGAGAGACAATTTAAATTAAAAAGCTTAGAGCTGCCTCCACCACAGGGGGGCTCACTCGACCCACCAGCGGACAGGCACCAGTATTGGGAGAGGGGGGCTGGCCGTCAGGGTTCACCGCGGCTCTGGCACAAACCCGGCGACACGGAGGTGGCACGGGCAGGAGCGGACTGGCCGTGTTGGCTTCTCACTTTTTGGATTTTAGAAGGGCATGACATGCCTATATCTGTGTCTCCCCCTCCTTTTACTCCTCCACCTCTTTTATTTTCGCATGACTATATGTACTTGTCACTTTTCCATGTGTTAGTTATGTCTTCTGAGCAGTTTGTCAGCTTTTGGACACCTTTGAAGGTGTTTTCTATGTGTTTCTATGTGTTTTTGTTTGCCTGCCATTGGTTTTAACGGTGTTCGAAGGTGTTCGACGAACAGTTCGACGAACAGTTCGGCGAACACACGGGTGTTCGACGAACCGAACTCGAACACTACGGGGGTGGCTCAACACTAGTCAATAGCCAAGTACTTCAACTCTTCTAACTAAGTTCTGCCTGGAGCCGCCTCCAACATTGTAATTAAAGAAGTTGTCAAGAACTTTTTTTAAATTGCCCAATGTATTCAGCATGTGGGCATAAGTATATTTGTAAATACCTTGTGTTGCTGATAATGCCTGTGAGTGGCGCTATTGGTGGCATCACGTGACCCCGCGCTGACGTCACGACAAGTGAGGCGCTACTCAGCGCTGGGGTCCCTGCAGGGCCTGCTGGGTTGTGGGCGGGGTTATTCCCCGCGTCACACCCAGCATCCACCACCCGCTTTCCCAATGAATGGGGAGAGGGAGAGCGTGCGGTGGATGCCGGGTGTGACGCAGTGGAATAACCCCGCCCACAACCCAGCAGCCACCGGTGGAACGCGGAAGAGGGACCCTCAGCTGCAGCCTGGACTTGTCGTGATGTCAGCGGATGTCAGCGCCAGCTGTAGCCGGGGGTCACGTGATGCCTGTGAGCGGCCAGTGATAGCGCCACTCACAGGCATTATCTGCAACACAAGGTATTTACAGAGATACTTATGCCCACATGCGAATACATTGGGCAACTTAAAAAAAGTACCAGACAAACCCTTTAATAGGTACTTGTCTTGATGTCACTAATGACCACATCCAAGACATAGTGATGGTACACCTCAAGGAGAACAGGTTTGTTGCACGCTGCCACCCAATGGCGTACATATTATTGATAATAAGAAACAGGGCTGAACCAAGACTCCATAACAGCTACATGGTCTGCCTCGCTTTACTTACCTGAAAGCGAGAAATCATTTTTTTTTCTAAAATAACTTAAATATGTGAGATCAAGGTCAATGGCCATTTAAGAGCAACACTACTGGGAAAATAAACTAGAGTTTTCCGAATTCTTCATCTGTTACATTAAATGTTCATTAATGTCAGCATTATATGTGCAGTACAGCAATGTATAACATACATCACCATCTGCACCTCTCCGCAACTCCAAGATAAACAGAACACCTCACACTCGTAAAGCCATGTTCACTATTCACTTCAACTTTTATTTGATAGTGAGATCAGAGAATATAAGAGGAGATGACTGAGAAGGAATAAACATGTAATCCAGGAGGTGCTGAAATAACCAAAGAGGAGCTTACGGTACATCTCATAGCAGCCATGCTTATTTCTGTGTTCTCTGCTTCACTAGTGGAACAAATTAACTAAAACTGTTCAGTTTTTAGACAGTGCAAACCTAGACTAGATGGAGTTAATATACACCCAATGTATCGTAATGGTTTATGCTGGCTAATAAATTCGGCACATTTTTATATTGTTTAATCTGAGTTGACTCCACCTATTAGTTTGTTTACTTTGTGGCATATATTTGAGCAAAAAATCTAACATATTTTCTAAACATCGTACTGTATGCTAAGCTCCATCTATTTCCGTTAAGCCATACCTCATTGCAGAATGAGGCAAATATCCAAATCTGCTCTTATTACCTCATATATCATCCCTCCATCTCTGCCTATTACTCCATATAACCTGCCTATATCTCCTCCTATTACTTCATATAACTTCCCTATATCTCCTCCTATTACTCCATATAACCTCCCTATATCTCCTCCTATTACTCCATATAACCTCCCTATATCTCCTCCTATTACTCCATATAACCTCCTATATCTCCTCCTATTACTCCATATAACCTCCCCTATATCTCCTCCTATTACTCCATATATCCTCCCTATATCTCCTCCTATTACTCCATATATCCTCCCTATATCTCCTCATATTACTCCATATAACCTTCCTATATCTCCTCCTATTACTCCATATAACCTCTCCTATATCTCGTCCTATTACTCCATATAACCTCCCTATATCTCCTCCTATTACTCCATATAACCTCCCCTATATCTCCTCCTATTACTCCATATAGGCTCCCTATATCTCCTCCTATTACTCCATATAACCTCCCTATATCTCCTCCTATTACTCCATATAACCTCCCTATATCTCCTCCTATTACTCCATATAATCTCCCCTATATCTCCTCCTATTACTCCATATAACCTCCCTATATCTCCTCCTATTACTCCATATAACCCCCCTATATCTCCTATTACTCCATATAATCTCCCCTATATCTCCTCCTATTACTCCATATAGCCTCCCTATATCTCCTCCTATTACTCCATATAACCTCCCTATATCTCCTCCTATTACTCCATATAGCCTCCCTATATCTCCTCCTATTACTCCATATAACCTCCCCTATATCTCCTCCTATTACTCCATATAACCTCTCTATATCTCCCCCTATTACTCCATATAACCTCCCTATATCTCCTCCTATTACTCCATAAAACCTCCCCTATATCTCCTCCTATTACTCCATATAACCTCCCTATATCTCCTCCTATTACTCCATATAACCTCCCCTATATCTCCTATTACTCCATATAACCTCTCTATATCTCCTCCTATTACTCCATATAACCTCCCCATATCTCCTCCTATTACTCCATATAATCTCCCTATATCTCCTCCTATTACTCCATATAACCTCCCTATATCTGCCCCTATTACTCCATATAATCTCCCTATATCTCCTCCTATTACTCAATATAACCTCCCTATATCTCCCCCTATTACTCCATATAATCTCCCTATATCTCCTCCTATTACTCCATATAACCTCCCTATATCTCCTCCTATTACTCCATATAACCTCCCTATATCTCCTCCTATTACTCCATATAACCTCCCTATATCTCCTCCTATTACTCCATATAACTTCCCTATACCTCCTCCTATTACTTCATATAACCTCCCTATATCTCCTCCTATTACTCCATATAACCTCCCTATATCTCCTCCTATTACTCCATATAACCTCCCCTATATCTCCACCTATTACTCCATATAACCTCCCCTATATCTCCTCCTATTACTCCATATAACCAAGCTATACCTCCTCCTATTACTCCATATAACCTCCCTATATCTCCTCCTATTACTCCATATAACCTCCCCTATATCTCCCCCTATTACTCCATATAACCTCCCCTATATCTCCTCCTATTACTCCATATAACCCCCTATATCTCCTCCTATTACTCTATATAACCTCCCTATATCTCCTCCTATTACTCCCTGTAACCTACCTATATCTCCTCCTATTAATCCATATAACCTCCTATATCTCCTTCTATTAATCCATATAACCCCCCTATATCTCCTCCTATTACTCTATATAACCTCCCCTATATCTCCTCCTATTACTCCATATAACCTCCCTATATCTCCTCCTATTACTCCATATAACCTCCCTATATCTCCTCCTATTACTCCCTATAACCTCCCTACATCTCCTCCTATTAATCCATATAACCTCCTATATCTCCTCCTATTAATCCATATAACCTCCCTATATCTCCTCCTATTACTCCATATAACCCCCTATATCTCCTCCTATTACTCCATATAACCTCCCTATATCTCCTACTATTACTCCATATAACCTCCCTATATCTCCTCCTATTACTCCATATAACCTCCCTATATCTCCTCCTATTACTCCATATAACCTCCCCTATATCTCCTCCTATTACTCCATATAACCTCCCTATATCTCCTCCTATTACTCCATATAACTTCCCCTATATCTCCTCCTATTACTCCATATAACCTCCCTATATCTCCTCCTATTACTCCATATAACCTCCCCTATATCTCCTCCTATTACTCCATATAACCTCGCTATAGCTCCTCCTATTACTCCATATAACCTCCCTATATCTCCTCCTATTACTCCATATAACCTCCCCTATATCTCCCCCTATTACTCCATATAACCTCCCCTATATCTCCTCCTATTACTCCATATAACCTCCCTATATCTCCTCCTATTACTCCATATAACCTCCCCTATATCTCCTCCTATTACTCCATATAACTTCCCTATATCTCCTCCTATTACTCCATATAACCTCCCTATATCTCCTCCTATTACTCCATATAACCTCCCTATATCTCCTCCTATTACTTCATATAACCTCCCTATATCTCCTCCTATTACTCCATATAACCTCCCCTATATCTCCTCCTATTACTCCATATAACCTCCCTATATCTCCTCCTATTACTCCATATAACCTACCTATATCTCCTTTTATTACTCCATATAACCTCCCTATATCTCCTCCTATTACTACATATAACCTCCCTATATCTCCTCCTATTACTCCATATAACCTCCCCTATATCGTCTCCCATTACTCCATATAATCTCCCCTATATCTCCTCCTATTACTACATATAACCTCCCTATATCTCCTCCTATTACTCCATATAACCTCCCCTATATCGTCTCCCATTACTCCATATAATCTACCCTATATCTCCTCCTATTACTCCATATAACCTCCCTATATCTCCTCCTATTACTCCATATAATCTCCCCTATATCTCCTTCTATTACTCCATATATCAATCCCTATATCTCCTCCTATTACTCCATATAACCTCCCCTATATCTCCTCCTATTACTCCATATAACCTCCCTATATTCCCTCCTATTACTCCATATAACCTCCCTATATCTCTTCCTATTACTCCATATAACCTCCCCTATATCTCCTCCTTTTACTCCATATAACCTCCCTACATCTCTGCCTAATACTCCATTTAACCTCCCTACATCTCCTCCTATTACTCCATATAACCTCCCTATATCTCCTCCTATTACTCCATATAACCTCCCCTATATCTCCTCTTATTACTCCATATAAACTGCCTATATCTCCTCCTATTACTCCATATAACCTCCCTATATCTCCTCCTATTACTCCCTATAACCTCCTATATCTCCTCCTATTACTCCATATAACCTCCCTATATCTCCTCCTATTACTCCATATAACCTCCCTATATCTCCTCCTATTACTCCATATAACCTCCCTATATCTCCTCCTATTACTCCATATAACCTTATTCTCCTCCTATTACTCCATATAACCTCCCTATATCTCCTCCTATTACTCCATATAATCTCCCCTATATCTCCTTCTATACTCCATATAGCAATCCCTATATCTCCTCCTATTACTCCATATAACCTCCCCTATATCTCCTCCTATTACTCCATATAACCTCCCTATATTCCCTCCTATTACTCCATATAACCTCCTATATCTCTTCCTATTACTCCATATAACCTCCCCTATATCTCCTCCTATTACTCCATATAACCTCCCTATATCTCCTCCTATTACTCCATATAACCTCCCTATATCTCCTCCTATTACTCCATTTAACCTCCCTATATCTCCTCCTATTACTCCATATAACCTCCCCTATATTTCTTCCTATTACTCCATATAACCTCCCTATATCTCCTCCTATTACTCCATATAACCTCCCTACATCTCTGCCTATTACTCCATATAACCTCCCTATATCTCCTCCTATTACTGCATATAACCTCCCCTATATCTCCACCTATGACTTCATATAACCTCCCTATATCTCCTCCTATTACTCCATATACCCTCCCCTATATCTCCTCCTATTACTCCATATAACCTCCCTATATCTCCTCCTATTACTCCATATAACCTCCCCTATAATCTCCTCCTATTACTTCATATAACCTCAATATATCTCCTCCTATTACTCCATATAACCTCCCTATACCTCCTCCTATTACTCCATATAACCTCCCTACATCTCTGCCTATTACTCCATATATCTTCCTATATCTCCTCCTATTACTCATATAACCTCCCTATACCTCCTCCTATTACTCCATATACCCTCCCCTATATCTCCTCCTATTACTCCATATAACCTCCCTATATCTCCTCCTATTACTCCCATATAACCTCCCTATATCTCCTCCTATTACTCCATATAACCTCCCCTATATCTCCTGCTATTTACTCCATATAACCTCCCTATATCTCCTCCTATTACTCCATATAACCTCCCTATACCTCCTCCTATTACTCCATATAACCTCCCTATATCTCCTCCTTTTACTCCATATAACCTCCCCTATATCTCCTCCTATTACTCCATATAACCTCCCCTATATCTCCTCCTATTACTCCATATAACCTCCCTATATCTCCTCCTATTACTCCATATACCCTCCCCTATATCTCCTCCTATTACTCCATATAACCTCCCTATATCTCCTCCTATTACTCCATATAACCTCCCCTATATCTCCTCCTATTACTCCATATAACCTCCCCTATATCTCCTCCTATTACTCCATATAACCTCCCTATATCTCCTCCTATTACTCCATATAACCTCCCTATACCTCCTCCTATTACTCCATATAACCTCCCTATATCTCCTCCTATTACTCCATATACCCTCCCCTGTATCTCCTCCTATTACTCCATATAACCTCCCTATATCTCCTCCTATTACTCCATATAACCTCCCTATATCTCCTCCTATTACTCCAAATAACCTCCCCTATATCTCCTCCTATTACTCCATATAACCTCCCTATATCTCCTCTTATTACTCCATATAACCTCCCTATACCTCCTCCTATTACTCCATATAACCTCCCTATATCTCCTCCTTTTACTCCATATAACCTCCCCTATATCTCCTCCTATTACTCCATATAACCTCCCTATATCTCCTCCTATTACTCCATATAACCTCCCTATATCTCCTCCTATTACTCCATATAACCTCCCTATATCTCCTCCTATTACTCCATATAACCTCCCTATATCTCCTCCTATTACTCCATATAATCTCCCTATATCTCCTCCTATTACTCCTTATAACCTCCCTATATCTCCTCCTATTACTCCATATAACCTCCCTATATCTCCTCCTATTACTCCATATAACCTCCCTATATCTCCTCCTATTACTCCATATAATCTCCCTATATCTCCTCCTATTACTCCTTATAACCTCCCTATATCTTCTCCTATTACTCCATATAACCTCCCCTATATCTCCTCCTATTACTCCATATAAGCTCCCTATATCTCCTCCTATTACTCCATATAGCCTCCCTATATCTCCTCCTATCACTCCATATAACCTCCCTATATCTCCTATTACTCCATATAACCTCTCTATATCTCCTCCTATGGCTTCATATAACCTCCCTATATCTCCTCCTATTACTCCCATATAACCTCCCTATATATCCTCCTATTACTCCATATAACCTCCCTATATCTCCTCCTATTATTCCATATAACCTCTCTATATCTCCTCCTATTGCTCCATATAACCTCCCTATATCTCCTCCTATTATTCCATATAACCTCCCTATATCTCCTATTACTCCATATATCCTCCCTATATCTCCTCCTATTACTCCATATAACCTCTCCTATATATCCTCCTATTACTCCATATAACCTCCCTATACCTCCTCCTATTACTCCATATAACCTCCCTATACCTCCTCCTATTACTCCATATAACTGCCCTATATCTCCTCCTATTACTCCATATAACCTCCCTATACCTCCTCCTATTACTCCATACAACCTCTCCTATATCTCCTCCTATTACTCCATAAAACCTCCCTATATCTGCTCCTATTACTCCATATAACCTCCCTATATCTCCTCCTATTACTCCATATAACCTCCCTATATCTCCTCCTATTACTCCATATAACCTCCCCTATATCTCCTCCTATTACTCCATATAACCTCCCTATATCTCCTCCAATTACTCAATATAACCTCCCTATATCTGCTCCTATTAGTCCATATAACCTCCCTATATCTCCTCCTATTATTCCATATAACCTCCCTATATCTCCTCCTATTACTCCATATAACCTCCCAATATTTCCTCTTATTACTCCATATAACATCCCCATATCTCCTCCTATTACTCCATATAACCTCCCCTATATCTCCCCCTATTACTCCATATAACCTCCCCTATATCTCCTCCTATTACTCCATATAACCTCCCCTATATCGTCTCCCATACTCCATATAATCTCCCCTATATCTCCTCCTATTACTACATATAACCTCCCTATATCTCCTCCTATTACTCCATATACCCTCCCCTATATCTCCTCCTATTACTCCATATAACCTCCCTATATCTCCTCCTATTACTCCATATAACCTCCCCTATATCTCCTCCTATTACTTCATATAACCTCAATATATCTCCTCCTATTACTCCATATAACCTCCCTATACCTCCTACTATTACTCCATATAACCTCCCTACATCTCTGCCTATTACTCCATATAATCTTCCTATATCTCCTCCTATTACTCCATATAACCTCCCTATACCTCCTCCTATTACTCCATATACCCTCCCCTATATCTCCTCCTATTACTCCATATAACCTCCCTATATCTCCTCCTATTACTCCATATAACCTCCCTATATCTCCTCCTATTACTCCATATAACCTCCCCTATATCTCCTGCTATTACTCCATATAACCTCCCTATATCTCCTCCTATTACTCCATATAACCTCCCTATACCTCCTCCTATTACTCCATATAACCTCCCTATATCTCCTCCTTTTACTCCATATAACCTCCCCTATATCTCCTCCTATTACTCCATATAACCTCCCCTATATCTCCTCCTATTACTCCATATAACCTCCCTATATCTCCTCCTATTACTCCATATACGCTCCCCTATATCTCCTCCTATTACTCCATATAACCTCCCTATATCTCCTCCTATTACTCCATATAACCTCCCCTATATCTCCTCCTATTACTCCATATAACCTCCCTATATCTCCTCCTATTACTCCATATAACCTCCCTATACCTCCTCCTATTACTCCATATAACCTCCCTATATCTCCTCCTATTACTCCATATACCCTCCCCTGTATCTCCTCCTATTACTCCATATAACCTCCCTATATCTCCTCCTATTACTCCATATAACCTCCCTATATCTCCTCCTATTACTCCAAATAACCTCCCCTATATCTCCTCCTATTACTCCATATAACCTCCCT
>NW_027362765.1:154076423-154242086 GCF_046119375.1 Phyllobates terribilis | reverse complement strand
AACCTCCCTATATCTCCTCCTATTACTCCATATAACCTCCCTATATCTCCTCCTATTACTCCATATAACCTCCCTATATCTCCTCCAATTACTCCATATAACCTCCCTATATCTCCTCCTATTACTCCATATAACCTCCCTATATCTCCTCCTATTACTCCATATAACCTCCCCTATATCTCCTCCTATTACTCATATAACCTCCCTATATCTCCTCCTATTACTCCATATAACCTCCCTATATCTCCTCCTATTACTCCATATAACCTCCCTATATCTCCTCCTATTACTTCATATAACCTCCCTATATCTCCTCCTATTACTCCATATAACCCTCCCCTATATCTCCTCTTATTACTCCATATAACCTCCCTATATCTCCTCCTATTACTCCATATAACCTCCCTATATCTCTCCCTATTACTCCATATAACCACCCCTATATCTCCTCCTATTACTCCATATAAGCTCCCTATATCTCCTCCTATTACTCCATATAACCTCCCTATAACTCCTCCTATTACTCCATATAACCTCCCTATATCTCCTCCTATTACTCCATATAACCTCCCTATATCTCCTCCTATTACTCCATATAACCTCCCTATATCTCCTCCTATTACTCCATATAATCTCCCTATATCTCCTCCTATTACTCCTTATAACCTCCCTATATCTTCTCCTATTACTCCATATAACCTCCACTATATCTCCTCCTATTACTCCATATAAGCTCCCTATATCTCCTCCTATTACTCCATATAACCTCCCTATATCTCCTCCTATTACTCCATATAACCTCCCTATATCTCCTCCTATTACTCATATATAGCCTCCCTATATCTCCTCCTATCACTCCATATAACCTCCCTATATCTCCTATTACTCCATATAACCTCTCTATATCTCCTCCTATGGCTTCATATAACCTCCCTATATCTCCTCCTATTACTCCATATAACCTCCCTATATCTCCTCCTATTACTCCATATAACCTCCCTATATCTCCTCCTATTATTCCATATAACCTCTCTATATCTCCTCCTATTGCTCCATATAACCTCCCTATATCTCCTCCTATTATTCCATATAACCTCCCTATATCTCCTATTACTCCATATATCCTCCCTATATCTCCTCCTATTACTCCATATAACCTCTCCTATATATCCTCCTATTACTCCATATAACCTCCCTATACCTCCTCCTATTACTCCATATAACCTCCCTATACCTCCTCCTATTACTCCATATAACTGCCCTATATCTCCTCCTATTACTCCATATAACCTCCCTATACCTCCTCCTATTACTCCATACAACCTCTCCTATATCTCCTCCTATTACTCCATAAAACCTCCCTATATCTGCTCCTATTACTCCATATAACCTCCCTATATCTCCTCCTATTACTCCATATAACCTCCCTATATCTCCTCTATTACTCCATATAACCTCCCCTATATCTCCTCCTATTACTCCATATAACCTCCCTATATCTCCTCCAATTACTCAATATAACCTCCCTATATCTGCTCCTATTACTCCATATAACCTCCCTATATCTCCTCCTATTACTCCATATAACCTCCCTATATCTCCTCCTATTACTCCATATAACCTCCCTATATCTCCTCCTATTACTCCATATAACCTCCCCTATATCTCCTCCTATTACTTAATATAACCTCCCTATATCTCCTACTATTATTCCATATAACCTCCCTATATCTCCTCCTATTACTCCATATAACCTCCCAATATTTCCTCTTATTACTCCATATAACATCCCCATATCTCCTCCTATTACTCCATATAACCTCCCTATATCTCCTCCTATTACTCCATATAACCTCCCCTATATCTCCCCCTATTACTCCATATAACCTCCCCTATATCTCCTCCTATTACTCCATATAACCTCCCCTATATCGTCTCCCATACTCCATATAATCTCCCCTATATCTCCTCCTATTACTACATATAACCTCCCTATATCTCCTCCTATTACTCCATATAACCTCCCCTATATCGTCTCCCATTACTCCATATAATCTCCCCTATATCTCCTCCTATTACTCCATATAACCTCCCTATATCTCCTCCTATTACTCCATATAACCTCCCCTATATCCTCCCTATTACTCCATATAACCTCCCTATATCTCCTCCTATTACTCCATATAACCTCCCCTATATCTCCTCCTATTACTCCATATAACCTCCCTATATCTCCTCCTATTACTCCATATAACCTCCCTATATCTCCTCCTATTACTCCATATAATCTCCCTATATCTCCTCCTATTACTCCATATAACCTCCCTATATCTTCTCCTATTACTCCATATAACCTCCCCTATATCTCCTCCTATTACTCCATATAACCTCCCTATATCTCCTCCTATTACTCCATATAACCTCCCTATATCTCCTCCTATTACTCCATATAACCTCCCTATATCTCCTCCTATTACTCCATATAACCTCCCTATATCTCCTCTTATTACTCCATATAACCTCCCTATTTTCTTATCTCCAATCCTATATCTCCTCCTATTACTCCATATAACCTCTCTATATCTTCTCCTATTACTCCATATAACCACCCCTATATCTCCTCCTATTACTCCATATAAGCTCCCTATATCTCCTCCTATTACTCCATATAACCTCCCTATATCTCCTCCTATTACTCCATATAACCTCCCTATATCTCCTATTACTCCATATAACCTCCCTATATCTCCTCCTATTACTCCATATAACCTCCCCTATATCTCCTCCTATTACTCCATATAACCTCCCTATATCTCCTCCTATTACTCCATATAACCTCCCTATACCTCCTCCTATTACTCCGTATAACCTCCCTATATCTCCTCCTATTACTCCATATACCCTCCCCTGTATCTCCTCCTATTACTCCATATAACCTCTCTATATCTCCTCCTATGGCTTCATATAACCTCCCTATATCTCCTCCTATTACTCCATATAACCTCCCTATATCTCCTCCTATTACTCCATATAACCTCCCTATATCTCCTCCTATTATTCCATATAACCTCTCTATATCTCCTCCTATTGCTCCATATAACCTCCCTATATCTCCTCCTATTATTCCATATAACCTCCCTATATCTCCTATTACTCCATATATCCTCCCTATATCTCCTCCTATTACTCCATATAACCTCTCCTATATATCCTCCTATTACTCCATATAACCTCCCTATACCTCCTCCTATTACTCCATATAACCTCCCTATACCTCCTCCTATTACTCCATATAACTGCCCTATATCTCCTCCTATTACTCCATATAACCTCCCTATACCTCCTCCTATTACTCCATACAACCTCTCCTATATCTCCTCCTATTACTACATATAACCTCCCTATATCTCCTCCTATTACTCCATAAAACCTCCCTATATCTGCTCCTATTACTCCATATAACCTCCCTATATCTCCTCCTATTACTCCATATAACCTCCCTATATCTCCTCCTATTACTCCATATAACCTCCCCTATATCTCCTCCTATTACTCCATATAACCTCCCTATATCTCCTCCAATTACTCAATATAACCTCCCTATATCTGCTCCTATTACTCCATATAACCTCCCTATATCTCCTCCTATTACTCCATATAACCTCCCTATATCTCCTCCTATTACTCCATATAACCTCCCTATATTTCCTCCTATTACTCCATATAACCTCCCCTATATCTCCTCCTATTACTTAATATAACCTCCCTATATCTCCTCCTATTATTCCATATAACCTCCCTATATCTCCTCCTATTACTCCATATAACCTCCCAATATTTCCTCTTATTACTCCATATAACATCCCCATATCTCCTCCTATTACTCCATATAACCTCCCTATATCTCCTCCTATTACTCCATATAACCTCCCCTATATCTCCCCCTATTACTCCATATAACCTCCCCTATATCTCCTCCTATTACTCCATATAACCTCCCCTATATCTCCTCCTATTACTCCATATAACCTCCCTATATCTCCTCCTATTATTCCATATAACCTCTCTATATCTCCTCCTATTACTCCATATAACCTCCCTATATCTCCTCCTATTACTCCATATAACCTCCCTATATCTCCTCCTATTACTCCATATAACCTCCCCTATATCTCCTCCTATTACGCCATATAACCTCCCTATATCTCCTCCTATTACTCCATATAACCTCCCCTATATCTCCTCCTATTACTCAATATAACCTTCCTATATCTCCTCCTATTACTACATATAACCTCCCTATATCTCCTCCTATTATTCCATATAACCTCCCTATATCTCCTCTTATTACTACATATAACGTCCCCTATATCTCCTATTACTCCTTATAACCTCCCAATATTTCCTCTTATTACTCCATATAACATCCCTATATCTCCTCCTATGCATATTTTTTCATAAAGGTGACACCTGCCTATAAGCCTTTATAAGACTTAAATCAATAGTGGTCAGATAACTGACACCAGTCATATCATGTTTACTATCTATGGAAAGGTAGAATCCCAATAAAAAAGCCTGGTAGCAATCTTGAACTTCTGCTATTGTCAGGAGTGAAGATATCTCATAAATTGGGAATTTCATAAAATCCTGAAGAGCTGACAATATCCCACAACCCGGCCCACGTGAGGTAATCAAGGGGGAGTGTGTGTGTAACTTAGGTGCTGATGAAAAGACAAGGCGAATTATGATATGTGTTCCTGTAGAGAGATACACATCGATATATACATGAATCCCATTCACTGGACGTTTCCAATCGGAGTGCTCTCCTTCGCTAAGCTGAATCATCTCTGTGATCAGCATAGTAAGTGTCTTTCGTTATTCCTTTTTATTTTATGTCACTGTATATGCTGTATTGTTTTATCCCCTTTGTGAAATCTTTTGTATATTTTTTTTTATAAACACTGCCTACTGTTCTGGATTAAATATAAAATGTAATACTGCTGTTCCTTTTTGTTCTGTAAACCGAAGTAATAAGCTACCAGAAATTACGTGTCCAGTCAGTCTGTATAAAATGATTGGTGGTGGTAGGGAGTAGTGTTGGGTTATTGTGGAGTTAGCAGTGACCGTACCGGGGATATATACATATATTCCATGCGTTGGAATCAGAGGTGTATATACCATGCGCTCACTGTTAGTTTCCCAATAACCAGCCTATTAGTGGAAACAGTCTGCGGCCTCCTCCGTTAATCATCGGTCAATCGCATAATTTTCCGGATGATAGGGGGCAGCAGAGGGCTGATCGTGACAAAAAGACAACAGGAGGTGCATCTGCACGACCTCCCCGGCTGTGATATTTGACAATTGGTTGCAGCGGTGGGATATTACAGAACATAAGTGGCTGTGGCAGTGGCTCCAAGGACTATCAGTCATCACCTTCAAGGAACTGAAGGACCTGATGGTGAAGGACCATTTTCTTCAGCTTTGCCCTGTGGAGGTGAGACAGTTTTTGCTGGACCCGGGAACCAAAGGAGGCCACTAAAGCAGCACAGATCGCAGACGCTTATGAGGCCAATCATACACTGTAGGTGCAGAAGTCAGCCGTCTCCAGCTGGAAAGGGGTAAATCGACACCCACCCCCAGTGCCCCGACCAGCCGATCTACGGGAGGTCTTGCCCCGTCTTCTAGCACCTGGCCTGCATCTGACTCCCGCCGATGCTATATCTGCGACCGAGTTGGTCACATTAGCCATGTCTGCCCGGCAAGGAAGAAGATGAACCCCACACCTGAGGCCCAGGGGCCTAGTGCAGCTATCATTTTTGTGGGTGGGGCGGCTGAGAGAGCCAGTGAGAATTTGCAACCGGTTACTCTGGGCAAGATCGTTACTGTTGGGCTCAAGGACACCGGCGCAGCGCGAGCCCTCATCCTTCCTGAGTTTGCCTTACCGGAACAACTCATCCTTAGGAAGACCCTGACTATCACCAGGTTTGGGGGTGTTTTCCGTACCTTACTGATGGCCCGGGTTTTGCTGGACTGAGTTGCGGGGTGAGAGTTAAGAGAAGTGGCGGTGTCCAAGAGCCTCTCCACAAATGTTTTATTGGGCACTGATCTGGGATGGTTGTTTGACCAATACATCCTTGACAAGTCTTCCAGATCTGATATGTCATGTGATGCAACTGCCAATGCTGTCAATGTCATGCATAATGAAAATGTGTTTTGTGGTAAAGAGAACTCAGCCATGTCACGCTGCGGGGTGATGAGGCTGAGGATCCCCTAAAAGAAGCCAGCACAAGTGCTAAGGGCGATGGGGACAGGCGTCGGGATCATGAAGCAGGTGGTCCCGTGCAGCTGATCAGTGTCACGACGGACGGTGACATGATCAGTGGTAGCTGCCCCATGATTAGTACGGCTCCTGAGGTAACAGTGGAGGATTGGGAGAAGCAAGGGTATCATAAGGAAGGTGGTAGCATGCTGTCGACCATTGTCATAACGGACGGTGACATGGCCGGTGGCAGCTGCCCCATGATGGGCACTACTCCACAGGTAACAAGGGAGGATGAGGAGAAGCATTGGGATCATAAGAAAGGTGGTCATGTACAGCTTACCAGTGTCATGACAGACAGTGACATGGCCAGTGGTAGCTGCCCCATAATTAGCACAGCTCCTGAGGTAACAAAGGGGGCAGGAAAGGTCTTACACCCAACCTTTCGGGTTGGGAAAGTATGTCCCATAACCGGTCAGGGTGAGGGAAAAGTGTGGCACACCTTCTGTCAGAACAATGGGAAAGAGGTACCCATAGCCTGTCATGGGGTGGGAAAATTGTACCCTGAGCCTGTCAGAATGGTGGAAAGAAGTGTCCCACAACCTATCAGGGTGATCAGAAAGCAGGAACCCCAGTCGGTTAGGGTGGTGGGAAGGTGTGTCCCACAGCCTGTCAGAGTGGCAGGAACATAGTACTGACAGTCGGTCAGGGTGGTGGGAAAGTTGGAACCGCAGACTGTCCGACAAATGGGAAAGGGTTGTTATTCCCTGAGGAGACAGCTTGCATAGCCTTTGCAACTTGCAGCCCAAGTGCCCAGAAAGCAGGTAACGCACTGCCTTCTGGACCCTCATCAGCTAGCGGAATAACAGGACAAGTTACCAACCCAGAGCAGGTACTGGAGGGTTCTTGTGAGGTTGGGGCCTTAGCAGCACTTCTGGCTACCTCTAACCAGGAGTCTCAGACCAGTCTGGTGGCGCTGAGTAACCCCTTGGAGAAAGCCTATCTCCAAATCCCACATGGAGAGGGTACTGTGGGATCAAGGAAGGGTGGGCCATAAGGTGAGCATATGGGGCAATCTGTAAATCAGCCCCCAATGCTACCTCAAAAAGAGGGAAGTGTCATAGAAAACATTAAGCTCAATAACACATTTCCAAAAGTGGGCACTCACCCCCCCTCTCCCACACAGAATCTGTGACAAGCTCATGCAGCCTTTATCTATCCCTCATCCCCTCAAGATGGCTGGACCATCATTGTAAATAAGCCATTGTACTTTGTGTCACTCCCACCTCATTGTAGATCGTAAGCTCTTACGAGCAGGGTCGTCATTATTTTTGCTTTAATTATTGTATTATCTTTAGCTATGTTACTTATGACTGTTGTATATGAACCTCTGAATTGTAAAGCGCTGCGGAATATGTTGGCGCTATATAAATAAAGCTTATTATTATTATAATCTTTCAAGGAGGAAGAGCTTACATTCTAAACCTCTTTTGAAGTATAAATACACAGTTAACATATGGTGTAGTGAGGAATCATAAGTAAATTGCAGGAAGCTCCAGCTTCAAACTTATTTTGAAACAGAGGACCCATGCAGTGCCAAGCAGGATGTATATAGTGAGGAAGACTGAGATTTATAGATTGGAGAGGAAGAGAATCAGGAAATGGGACATCTACACTAGACAGTTGGGCACAAGTGTAACGTTATGAATATTGGGGTTTATATAGATCCGATATTGATGGGACATACATTTTCAACATCAGGACTGTAACATCTGCGATCATCAGGAGTGAAGATATCTCATAAGTTGGGAATTTCATAAAATCCTGAAGGGCTGAGCACATTCCACAACCCAGCCCATGTGAATTCATCAATGGGGGGTATGGGTCTAACTTAGGTGCTGATAAACAGACAAGGCGAATTATGATGTGTATTCCTGTAGAGAGATAATAATATAATAAATAATATAATTTAAGATACACATAGGTGTATGCATGATTCCCGCTCACTGGACGTTTCCAATCGGAGTGCTCACCTTCGCTAAGCTGAATTATCTCTGTGATCAGCATAGTAAGTTTATGCATATTAAATTCCGTCCTCTGCAGCGTGTCCACATGGACATTACCTGTTAGATCTTCTCATATAGGTACCATACACATGATCAGTTTTTAAATACATCAGATAGGGACTGCTCTGATCTGGGTTACCTTGACGTTGGTAAAGCGGCTTAGTATACATTTTTTGCAAAAAACGTGTCAACTAAATACCCTGTTTTTTATCACCTTTTTACTAGCACTTGCTGTTTACTGTTACTTTTTTACAACAGAGTATTTTTATACGTTTGTTTTACTGAGTCCTTGTGTGTTTCAATAAATAATATAATTTAAGATACACATAGGTGTATGCATGATTCCCGTTCACTGGACGATTCCAATCGGAGTGCTCTCCTTCGCTAAGCTGAATTATCTCTGTGATCAGCATAGCAAGTTTCTTTCGTTATTCCTTTTTATTTTATGTAATTGTATATGCTGTATTGTTTTGTCCCGTTTTTAAAATATTTTGTATATTTTTTTAAAAAACACTGTCTATCTTTCTGGATTAAATCTAAAATGTAATACTTCTGTTCCTTTTGTTCTGTAAACCGCACCCCGAAGACATACACTATCAGAAATCAGGTGTTCAATCAGCCTGTAAAAAAATGACTGGTGGTGGTAGTGAGTAGTCTTGGGTTGTTGTAGAAGTAGCAAAGACCGTACCGGGAGTATATACAGTTGGTACAGAAAGTATTCAGACCCCTTTAAATTTTTCACTCTTTGTTTCATTGCAGCCATTTGGTAAAATCTAAATAGTTAATTTTTGTTCTCATTAATGTACACTCTGCACCCCATCTTGACTGAAAAAAAAACAGAAATGTAGAAATTTTTGCAAATTTATTAAAAAAGAAAAACTGAAATATCACATGGTCATAAGTATTCAGACCCTTTGCTCAGACACTCATATTTAAGTCACATGCTGTCCATTTCCTTGTGATCCTCCTTGAGATGGTTCTACTCCTTCATTGGAGTCCAGCTGTGTTTAACTGACAGGACTTGATTTGGAAAGGCACACACCTGTCTATATAAGACCTCACAGCTCACAGTGCATGTCAGACCAAATGAGAATCATGAGCTCAAAGGAACTGCCCAAGGAGTTCAGAGACAGAATTGTAGCAAGGCACAGATCTGGCCAAGGTTACAAAAGAATTTATGCATTACTCAAGGTTCCTAAGAGCACAGTGGCCTCCATAATCCTTAAATGGAGGAAGTTTGGGACCACCAGAAGTCTTCCTAGACCTGGCCGACCAGCCAAACTGAGCAATCGAGGGAGAAGAGCCTTGGTGAGAGAGGTAAAGGAGAACTCCAAGATCACTGTGGCTGAGCTCCAGAGATGCAGTAGGGAGATGGGAGAAAGTTCCACAAAGTCAACTATCACTGCAGCCCTCCACCAGTCGGGCATTTATGGCAGAGTGGCACGACGGAAGCCTCTCCCCAGTGCAAGACATATGAAAGCCCGCATAAAGTTTGCTCAAAAACACATGAAGGACTCCCAGACTATGAGAAATATGATTCTCTGGTCTGATGAGACGAAGATAGAACTTTTTGGTGATAATTCTAAGCGGTATGTGTGGAGAAAACCAGGCACTGCTCATCACCTGCCCAATACAATCCCAACAGTGAAACATGGTGGTAGCAGCATCATGCTATGGGGGTGTTTTTCAGCTGCAGGGACAGGGCGACTGATTGCAATTGAAGGAAACATGAATGTCGCCAAGTACAGAGATATCCTGGATGAAAACCTCTTCCAGAGTGCTCTGGACCTCAGACTTGGCCGAAAGTTCACCTTCCAACAAGACAATGACCCTAAGCAGACAGCTAAAATAACAAAGGAGTGGCTTCAGAACAACTCTGTGACCATTCTTGACTGGCCCAGCCAGAGTCCTGACCTAAACCCAATTGAGCATCTCTGGAGAGACCTGAAAATGGCTGTCCACCAACGTTCACCATCCAACCTGACGGAACTGGAGAGGATCTGCAAGGAAGAATAGCAGAGGATCCCCAAATCCAGGTGTGAAAAACTTGTTGCATCATTCCCAAGAAGAATCATGGCTGTCCTAGCTCAAAAGGGTGCTTCTACTCAATACTGAGCAAAGGGTCTGAATACTTATGACCATGTGATATTTCAGTTTTTCTTTTTTAATAAATTTGCAAAAATTTCTACATTTCTGTTTTTTTTCAGTCAAGATGGGGTGCAGAGTGTACTTTAATGAGAAAAAAAATGAACTTTTTAGAATTTACAAAATGGCAGCAATGAAATAAAGAGTGAAAAATTTAAATGGGTCTGAATACTTTCCGTACCCACTGTACATATATTCCATGCGTTGGAATCAGAGGTGTATATACCATATGCTCACTTTTAGTTTCCCAGCCTCTTAGTGGAAACAGCCTGCGGCCTCCTCAGTTAATCGTTGGTCAATCGCGCAATTGTCTGAACGATAGGGGGCAGTAGAGAGTTGTTCGTGACAAAAAGATAACAGCGGGTGGATCTACGCAACCACCCAGGCTGTGATGTTTGACAACCTCCCCTATCTTTGATAGCCTCACCTATATCTCCTCCTATTACTTCATATAACCTCCCCTATATCTCCTCCTATTACTGCATATAACCTCCCTAAATCTCCTCCTATTACTCCATATAACCTCCCTATATCTCCTTCTATTACTCCATATAACCTCCCTATATCTCCTCCTATTACTCCATATAACCTCACCTATATCTCCTCCTATTACTCCATATAACCTCCCTATATCTACTCCTATCTATATATATAATCGTCTTATCCCGTCTGTCTGTCTGTCTTTCTGTCTGCCTGTCCTGGAAATCCCACGTCGCTCATTGGTCCGGCAGCGGCCAATCAGCGCCGCGGGATTTCTGAAAAAAAAATGGCGGCCGTTAGCGGCTCATCTGCAGGACAGAGATGCAGCCGGGAGATGACCGCCGGCGCCCCTGACCTCCATGCGGAAGGGAGGACCGGGGAGCGGCGCTGCGGGTCGGGATACTTCTGCTGCGAGCAGCCGCTCATCTCCAGGCTTCTCGCAGCGGAAGTAGCCGCACAGGCAGCGGCGCTGACATCCATGCGGCTAGGGTGTCAAGGGAGGACCGTGGAGCGGCGCTGCGGGTCGGGATACTTCTGCTGCGAGCAGTCGCTCATCTCCCGGCTTCTCGCACAGGCAGCGGCGCTCCCCGGTCCTCACCAATACGATTCTGCTCCCCGGTCCTCACAATACGATTCGATGATTGGTCGCGGTCTTCGGCCGCGACAAATCACTGATCTTGCCGCAAAAGTTAAACACCGCTGTGCTGATTGGTCGCGGACGCTGCCCGCGACCAATCACCGATTTGGGCGCCACATTTAAACTCTGCTCTGATGATTGGTCGCGGACGCTGCCCGCGACCAATCACCGATTTGGGCGCCACATTTAAACACTGCTGTGCTGATTGGTCGCCGACGCTGCCCGCGACCAATCACCAATTTGAAAGCCACATTTAAATAGCGCCCGCGACCAATCACTGATCTTGCAGACACATTTAAACACCGCTGTGCTGATTGGTCGCGGATGCTATTTAAATGTGGCGCCCAAATCGGTGATTGGTCGCGGGCAGCGTCGGCGACCAATCAGCACAGCGGTGTTTAAATGTCTCTGCAAGATCGGTGATTGGTCGCGGCCGCTAAATAAATGTGGCGCCCAAATCGGTGATTGGTCGCGGGCAGCGTCGGCGACCAATCAGCACAGCGGTGTTTAAATGTGGCGCCCAAATCGGTGATTGGTCGCGGCCGATATTTAAATGTGGCGCCCAAATCGGTGATTGGTCGCCAGAAGCGCCCGCGACCAATCAGCGATTTTGAACACAAATGTCCGGACCTTAGTAACACCATGCAGCTACTGTCGGGAGAGCAGTGGCTAGTGTGTCAAGGGAGGACCGGGGAGCGGCGCTGCATGTCGGGATACTTCTGCTGCGAGCAGTCGCTCATCTCCCGGCTTCTCGGAGCGGAAGTATCCGCACAGCCAGCGCCGCTGACATTCATGCGGCTAGGGTGTAAAGGGAGGACCGGGGAGCGGCGCTGCATGTCGGGATACTTCTGCTGCGAGCAGTCGCTCATCTCCAGGCTTATCGCAGCGGAAGTATCCGCACAGCCAGCGCCGCTGACATTCATGCGGCTAGGGTGTGAAGGGAGGACCGGGGAGCGGCGCTGCGGGTCGGGATACTTCTGCTGCGAGCAGTCGCTCATGTCCCGGCTTATCACAGCGGAAGTATCCACACAGGCAGCGCCACTGACATTCATGCGGCTAGGGTGTAAAGGGAGGACCGGGGAGCGGCGCTACATGTCGGGATACTTCTGCTGCGAGCAGTCGCTCATCTGCAGGCTTATCGCAGCGGAAGTATCCGCACAGCCAGCGCCGCTGACATTCATGCGGCTAGGGTGTGAAGGGAGGACCGGGCAGCGGCTCTGCGGGTCGGGATACTTCTGCTGCGAGCAGTCGCTCATGTCCCGGCTTATCACAGCGGAAGTATCCACACAGGCAGCGCCACTGACATTCATGCGGCTAGGGTGTCAAGGGAGGACCGGGGAGCGGCGCTGCGGGTCGGGATACTTCTGCTGCGAGCAGTCGCTCATCTCCCGGCTTCTCGGAGCGGAAGTAGCCGCACAGGCAGCCGCTCCCCGGTCCTCACCAATACGATTCGCTGATTGGTCGCGCCCTCCTGCCGTGACCAATCAGAGATTTTAACGCTAAATTCAAACACACTGTCCGCTCCTTAGTAACACGGCGCACGAGATTTAAAACCCGCTTCTATGATAGGTCGCGGACGCTGCCGCGACCAATCACAGATTTTCGCGCCAAATTTAAACACGCTCTCCGGCCAATTACCGCAACATTTCAAATAGCTACGCCACCTTCGGGAGATAGCAGGGCTAACTCCGCCTATGTGGTCATGTGACTCACAAACTACTCATAACGTACTGAGCAGGTTTTCTCAGTCACACTGTGCGAGGGACTTCAGTCAGACTGTGCGAGGGACTTCTGTCACACTGTGCGATGGACTTCTGTCACACTGTGCGAGGGACTTCTGTCACACTGTGCGAGGGACTTCTGTCACACTGTGCGAGGGACTTCTGTCACACTGTGCCAGGGACTTCAGTCAGACTGTGCGAGGGACTTCTGTCAAACTGTGCGAGGGACTTCAGTCACACTGTGCGAGGGACTTCACTCACACTGTGCGAGGGACTTCAGTCACACTGTGCAAGGGACTTCAGTCAGGTTTACTGAACACGCTCTGCCAGTGACAGCGCGCTGAAGAGATACTTCTTTACGCTTCCTGTTTTATAATGGGTCGTAAGCGAAAATACGCCACGGAGGAAGACAGAAAAGCAGCAGAAGCAGCAAGAAAACGACAACGTCGAGAGCAACAGACACCACAACATACTGCCGCCAGACAAGCCCAGGATGCGGAATCTCACAAAAAACGCCGGGAACAGGAGACACCGCAACACAGTGCCGCCAGACAAGCCAAGGATGCGGAAGCTCAACAAAAACGCCGGGAACAGGACACACCACAACACACTGCCGCCAGACAAGCCCAGGATGTGAAGCTCACCAAAAACGCCGGGAACAGGAGACACCGCAACACATTGCCGCCAGACAAGCCCAGGATGCGGAATCTCACCAAAAACGCCGGAAAAAGGAGACACCGCAACACACTGTCGCCAGACAAGCCCACGATGCGGAATCTCAACAAAAACGCCGGGAACAGGAGACACCGCAACACACTGCCGCCAGACAAGCCAAGGATGCAGAATATCGCCAAAAACGGCAGGAACAGGAGACACCGCAACACGCTGCCGCCAGACCAGCCCAGGATGCGGAATCTCACCAAAAACGCTGGGAACAGGAGACACCACAACACACTGTAGGCAGACAAGCCCAGGATGCGGAAGCTCACAGAAAACTTCGGGACCAGGAGACACCACAACACACTGCCGGCACACAAGCCCAGGATGCGGAATCTCACAGAAAATGTCGGGAACAGGAGACACCACAACACACTGTCGCCAGACAAGCCCAGGATGCCGAATGTCACAGCCAACGTCGGGAACAAGAGACACCACAACACACTGGCGCCAGACAAGCCCAGGATGCGGAATCTCACCAAAAATACCGGGAACAAGAGACACCACAACACACTGTCGCCAGACAAGCCCAGGATGCGGAATCTCACAGACAACGTCGGAAACAGGACACACCACAACACACTGCCGCCAGACAAGCCCAGGATGCGGAATCTCACAGACAACGTCGGGAACGGGAAACACCGCAACACACTGCGGCTAGACAGGAACATGATGCGGAATCCCATATACAATGTCGGCTGAATGAATCTCCAGAATCCAGAACAAACTGAGAACAACACGATCGACAAATTTATCAAAAACGAATGCTCTACCAACTAAGGCAAACCCAGCAGAACATTCAACAACTTGCACGTTACATAACAGACAATGAAACTATAATTATTCAACACTACTGTGGGAAGATGAATGTAGTTTGTTCAAAATGCGAATCTCTGAATTTCATCGAGGAAAAACCATCTGACAATCAGTTTACTCAATGCTTCCTAAAAGGAAAAGTGATGCTACCAAGATGTCACTACTCAGATCTGTTAGAGCAGTTGATGAAAGGAACGCATGAACACAGTAGAAATTTTATGGAAAATATCAGAAGTATCAACAGTTCTCATGCGTTTGCTTCATTTGGGGCCAACATTGCACCGCCCCCTGGATTCGGACCGTATTGTTTTAAAATTCATGGCCAGATCTACCACCGCACTGGAACACTTCACCCAGAACTAGGACAACCACCAACATTTGCACAATTATACATCTTTGATCCAAATGAGGCTACAGAACAAAGGATGAACCGAAAAGAAAATGAAAAGTGTAATGCAGAACTGATGAACCTAATTGCCGTACATTTACAAACAATCAGCCCATTTGCTGCCGCATATCGCATGCTAAAAGACGTCGAAGCTGAGGAGGAACAGAGAGCTATACAAAATGGGACGGAAATGCCTTCTATTATCATGGCCATTAAACAAGAACGTAAAGAAGATCCCCGATGTTACAACAAACCACGTGTAAGTGAGGTCGCAGTTGTTTTTCAAAACGATGATGGAAAGCCTCCTTTTCAAAGAGATATATTAGTCCATCTTAAGCCAGACAAAAACAACCCTTTCGTTCCTAAAACACAACGTATTAGCATTTTGCACAGTAACCTTGATGCTCTTCTGTATCCGCTATTCTTTCCAAGCGGTGATCAAGGGTGGCATGAAAACCTACACCAGCAAGGAACTTCAAGAAGAATTACACAACTACAGTACTACAGTTTTCTTCTGTCTGTGCGAAATTACTTCAATCCTATTTTAAACGGTGGGAAACTGACACAACAGTACTTAGTCGACGCATACGTTAAAATTGAAGCTAATCGGCTAAATTTCATACGAATGAACCAAAAACAACTTAAAGTTGAAGACTACTGCGTTCTTCAAGAACATTTGCAAAAACAATCCATTCAAAAAGGAATTCCAATTGGAAAAACAGTAATTCTCCCGTCGTCCTTTGAAGGTAGCCCCCGCAACATGCAACAGCGTTATCAAGATGCAATGGCAATAGTAACAAAGTATGGAAGACCTGACATTTTTTTAACAATGACCTGTAATCCTAAATGGCCGGAAATTACTGAAAATCTACAACCCTAGCAGCAAGTTGAACACAGGCCAGACTTAGTTGCACGCGTATTTTGACTAAAACTCAGCAGCCTTTTTAAAGACATCAAAAATGGGCTTTTTGGAACACTCTTAGCAATGGTACACGTCATAGACTTTCAGAAACTAGGTCTCCCACATGCGCATATACTAATTATTTTAGACGCGGATTCCAAGTTTCGCACGGAGGACGAAATTGACAACATAGTGTGGGCGGAAATTCCTAACCAAGAAAAGTATCCTGAATTGTGTACTATTTTAATCTGTAATATGGTTCATGGCCCATGTGGTGTAGCAAATCCAAAAAGTCCATGCATGGAAAACAGAAAGTGTACAAAAGGGTTTCCAAAGCAGTTGAAACAGCACACTGTTAAAGATTTGGACGGCTACCCATCCTACCGGAGACAACTGATTGATAACATTGTACACAACAAAAAGATTATAAATAACTCATGGATAGTTCCATACAACCCCTACTTATTAAAACGGTACAACTGTCACATCAACATTGAAATCTGCGCTTCAATAAAAAGTGTTAAATATCTTTTCAAGTACATCTACAAGGGGCATGACAAAGCTAACGTTGAAATACAACAAAAAACAGTCAATCACGATGAATCATCACGGTTTGTTGACTCAAGATATGTCAGTGCTCCAGAAGCTGCTTGGAGAATATTTGCCTTTCCAAAGCATTCACAGTCCCATGCCATTATACATTTAGCTATTCATTTACCAAATCAACAGCAGCTTTATTTCTTTGAAAATGCTCAAGTCGAAGATGTCTCAAAAAATTTAAGCACAACGTCAACATTAATGGAATGTTTTTTGCTGAACCAACGTGACGAAAACGCAAGGCAGTATTTGTATCGAGAGATTCCAGAGCATTACGTTTGGAATAAAACTTGGAAGCCAAGACAACGAGGACTTAGCAGAATAATTGGACGGATGTATACTGTTAGTGTCAAGGATCAAGAAAGATATTGCCTTCGGCTGTTACTACTGCATGTCAAAGGAGCTAGAAGTTACAAAGATTTGAGAACAGTTAATGGAGTATTGCACGATACATTTAAAGCTGCAGCTTTGGATTTAGGACTTCTATTGGATGATACTAGGTGGACACTTACTTTAGTAGACGCAGTTACCCTACATATGCCTAAGAAACTTCGTGAATTGTGTGCCTACATTTGTGTCTTTGGACCGCCTACAAATCCGGCTCAACTTTGGACAAATTTCAAAGAACATATAATTGAAGATTACTGCTTACGTCTTCACAACAAAAGTGGAAATTGTCAAAATTGCGAATCTTATGCCATGCAAGATGTCCAAAATGTCCTACTACTGCATGGAAAAACATTTTCAGACTTTAATTTGCCACAGCCTGCAAGTCAAGTTGCACAAATTCAAGAGTATGACGAAGCTTATGAATTATTGTTGGCAACAGAGAAGAAAAACTCCTTAAATCAAGAACAACGGATTGCATATGATACTATTGTGAGCGCTGTAGAAAACCAAGCCGATCCAACGCCAAAATGTTTCTTTATTGACGGTCCTGGAGGCAGCGGTAAAACATACCTCTATGAAGTTTTAATGCATCACGTTAGAGGGTTGGGAAAAGTCGTATTGCCATCGGCTACAACAGGTATTGCAGCAAACCTTTTAAGAGGAGGTCGCACTATGCATTCACTCTTTGGGATACCAGTTCCAGTCAATGAAATCTCAGTTTCCAGAATCAAATTAGACACATTTGCAGGAAAACAGTTAAACAGTGCAAATCTTTTGATACTTGATGAGTGCACCATGGCACCCAAATATGTTTTGAGCTTAATTGACAGACTTCTGCGTGAAGTTATGACTACAAATATTGCAGAAAAGAATGAAATTCCTTTTGGAGGTAAAGTTTTTGTCCTTGGCGGAGATTTTAGGCAATGCCTTCCAGTTGTACCAAATGGAACAAGAACAAATATTATCGAGTCAACCTTAAAAATGTCAGACCTTTGGAAAGAGTTTAATAAACTCCAACTAATTAACAACATGCGGTCTTCTGACCCAGAGTACAGCAACTGGCTTCTTAAACTTGGTAATGGTGAACTTAGCAATGAATATAATCTTGGAGAAGACATTATTGAAATACCAGAAGACATGTTGTGCACTGACTGCATCGTAAGTGATGTTTTTGGACAACGCGTTGAAATAGATGTGAACGACCAAAGCAGTGTTGAGAGGGCCTCTTCCTATGCAATTCTCTGTCCCAAGAACGATGACATAGCTCTGCTAAATTCCCGTGTGATGGATAGAATGCCTGGAGAGTATAAATTGTACAAAAGTGATGATTCGGTGGATGTCGACAATGAAAATGAACGAGAGCATTATCCAGTTGAATTTTTAAATAGTGTTACGCCATCAGGAATGCCATCCCACAGACTACAACTTAAAGTTGGAACAATCGTAATGTTGCTGCGGAATCTAAATACAAGAAATGGTCTATGTAATGGAACTCGCCTTATTGTTACTGGACTCCATTCCCACATAATTCAAGCAACAGTGATCACTGGATCTGCAAAAGGAGACGAAGTGTTAATTCCACGCATTGATTTATGTCCTTCAGACACCGTTCTTCCATTTAGGCTTCGACGTCGACAGTTTCCAGTAAAACCAGCATTTGCCATGACAATAAACAAGTCACAAGGTCAAATTCTACACCGTGTTGGCATATATTTACCGGAGCCCGTTTTTGGTCATGGACAACTCTATGTTGCATTTTCAAGAGTTAAAATGAGGTCCAATGTCAAGGTGCAAGTTTTGGATACCCATTTACAAGGAAAGTTGCTTACAGATAGTCCAAAAGTATTCACCAAAAATGTTGTGTACAAAAATATTTTAGGTTGATATTGTTAAGAAATATATTCTAGGGTCGCACTTCTTTTGTCCGATGATTTATTGTAAAATATTGTTACATATTCATGGAATAGTTTATATATTTTGATCATCTGTTTAATAATTTTGTTCAGTTGTATTAAGCTCTATAACCAATAATAGTTAATAATAAAGTATTATTTTGTGTATTCATTGTATTATTGTTAAATCTTCATAGCGACATCTGCAGCATGTGCTACTAAAGTGAATGCAGATTTGTGCCTCTCCACGCACTTAGTCCCGGCGTGGAAAGCAGCGAATCTACAGACAGCAGCTAATCACAGCAGTATCTGAGAGCGCGTGCTGTGCCTCACATCCTGCGAGGAGCTGCTGAAAACAGGACAGACAGCGCTGGAGCAGAGAAAGGAAACAAGGGGAGGATTAGGGTTTAGTTTTTTAACTGTGCTGTAGAGATGGGAGAATGAGTAGGTCATACAAAACCAGGATAAGGGGGCAATACAAGCTAAGATCAGGAAGCCGTACAATCCAAAATAAGTCAGCCATACAAACCAGGATTAGAGGAATGACGGAGCCATACAAATCACATTGACAGACCGCGCTGTGGATGCTGGATGTGACACGATGAGGGATAACCCCGCCCACAGCCCGTCATTCACTGTGGTGCGCGGAACAGCAGACCCCTGGCTGCAGCCGCAAATAGTCGTGATGTAAACGGAAGCAAAATCCGGCTGCAGGCGGGAGAATTATGTGCTGGCTGTGCGTCGTCAGCGATGTTGTCACAAGCAGGATTGACAACATGACGTAATGACAAAATTCATTAGGGGCACCGAGGGGATACATTGTGAAGTTAATTAAAAGTAGTGCACAACCCATTTAAACACAGCTTCGATGCTTAGTCGCGCTCGGTCAGCCGCATACATATTCTAGAATACCCGATGCATTATTATTATTATTATTATTATTTATTATTATAGCGCCATTTATTCCATGGCGCTTTACATGTGAAAAAGGGGGTATAATACAAGAACAATTTCAATAATCTTGAACACAATGTGACAGCGACTGGTACAGGCGGAGCGAGGACCCTGCCCGCGAGGGCTCACAATCTACGAGGGATGGGTGAGGATACAGTAGGTGAGGGTAGAGCTGGTCGTGCAGCTGTATGGTGGAGCGGTGGTTACTGCAGGTTGTAGGCTTGTCGGAAGAGGTGGGTCTTCAGGTTCCTTTTGAAGGTTTCCACGGTAGGCGAGAGTCTGATACGTTGGGGTAGAGAGTTCCAGAGTAGGGCGGAAGCACGGGAGAAATCTTGTATACGGTTGTGGGAGGAGGAGATAAGAGGGGAGTAGAGCAGGAGATCTTGTGAGGATCGGAGGTTGCGTGCAGGTATGTAACAGGAGACTAGGTCGGAGATATATGGAGGAGACAGGTTGTGAATGGCTTTGTATGTCATGGTTAGGGTTTTGAACTGGAGTCTCTGAGCAATGGGGAGCCAGTGAAGAGATTGACAGAGAGGAGAGGCCGGGGAATAGCGGGGGGACAGGTTGATTAGTCGAGCAGCAGAGTTTATGATAGATTGGAGGGGTGCGAGAGTGTTAGAGGGGAGGCCACAGAGCAGGAGGTTGCAGTAGTCAAGGCGGGAGATGATGAGGGCGTGCACTAGTGTTTTTGCAGATTCATGATTTAGGAATGTGCGGATCCGGGAGATATTTTTAAGTTGGAGTCGGCAGGAAGTGGAAAGGGCTTGGATATGTGGTTTGAAGGAGAGTTCCGAGTCCAGGGTTACCCCGAGGCAGCGAGCTTGAGGGACTGGGGAGAGTGGGCATCCATTGACTATGATGGATAGGTCAGTTGGGAGGGTTGAATGAGATGGTGGAAAGATGATGAATTCTGTTTTGTCCATGTTAAGTTTTAGAAATCTAGCAGAGAAGAAGGATGAAATAGCAGACAGACATTGTGGGATTTTGGTTAATACGGAGGTGATATCGGGTCCAGAGAGGTAGATCTGTGTGTCATCAGCATAGAGGTGATAATGAAAGCCATGAGACTCTATGAGCTGTCCCAGGCCTAAGGTGTAGATGGAGAAGAGCAGGGGTCCTAGAACTGAACCTTGGGGGACACCGACAGATAGGGGGCGAGATGAAGAGGTGGTGTGTGAGTGGGAGACACTGAATGTCCAGTCTGTTAGGTATGAGGAGATCCAAGATAGGGCCAAGTCTGTGATGCAGAGAGATGAGAGAGTCTGTAGTAAGAGGGAATGGTCCACTGTGTCAAAGGCAGATGACAGGTCTAGGAGGAGGAGGACAGAGTAGTGTCGCTTAGATTTGGCGGTTAGTAGGTCGTTTGTGACTTTAGTCAGTGCAGTTTCAGTAGAATGGTGCGGTCGGAAACCAGATTGTAGGCGGTCAAAGAGGGAGCAGGAGGAGAGGTGGGAGGACAGTTCAGAATGGACATGTTGTTCCAGTAGTTTTGAGGCATAGGGGAGAAGTGATATGGGGCGATAGCTAGACACAGAGGATGCGTCAAGGGAGGGCTTTTTGAGGATGGGTGTGATTGAGGCATGTTTGAAACATGAGGGGAAGACACCAGTTGTTAGTGACAGGTTGAAGAGGTGGGCTAGGGCATTAGAATCGGGCCACCATCTAGTTACTCTATATAACCTCCCTATATCTCCTCCTATTACTCCATGTAACCTCCTCTATATCTCCCCCTATTACTCCATATAACCTCCCTATATCTCCTCCTATTACTCCATATAACCTCCCTATATCTCTTCCTATTACTCCATATAACCTCCTATTTCTCCTCCTATTACTCCATATAACCTCCTATATCTCCTCCTATTACTCCATATAACCTCCCTATATCTCCTCCTATTACTCCATATAACCTCCCTATATCTCCTCCTATTACTCCATATAACCTCCCCTATATCTCCTCCTATTACTCCATATAACCTCCCCTATATCTCTTCCTATTACTCCATATAACCTCCCCTATATCTCCTCCTATTACTCCATATAACCTCCCATATATCTCCTACTATTACTCCATATAACCTCCCTATATCTCCTCCTATTACTGCATATAACCTCCCCTATATCTCCTCCTATTACTCCATATAACCGCCCCTATAGCTCCTCCTATTACTCCATATAACCTCCTCTATATCTCCTCCTATTACTCTATATAACCTCCCTATATCTCCTAAAAATTACTCCATATAGCCTCCCTACATCTCCTCCTATTACTCCATATAACCTCCTCTATATCTCCTCCTATTACTCCATATAACCTCCCTATATCTCCTCCTATTACTCCATATAACCTTCCTATATCTCCTCCTATTACTCCATATAACCTCCCTATATCTCCTCCTATTACTCCATATAATCTTCCTATATCTCCTCCTATTACTCCATATAACCTCCCTATATCTCCTCCTATTACTCCATATAACCTCCTCTATATCTCCTCCTATTACTCCATATAACCTCTCCTATATCTCCTCCTATTACTCCATATAACCTCCCCTATATCTCCTCCTATTACTCCATATAACCTCCCCTATAGCTCCTACTATTACTCCATATAATCTCCCCTGTATCTCCTACTATTACTCCATATATCCTCCCTATATCTCCTCCTATTACTCCATATAATCTCCCCTATATCTCCTTCTATTACTCCATATAACCTCCCCTATATCTCCTCCTATTACTCCTTATAACCTCCCCTATATCTCCTCCTATTACTCCATATAACCTCCCTATATCTCCTCCTATTACTCCATATAACCCCCCTACATCTCCTCCTATTACTCCATATAACCTCCCTATATCTCCTCCTATTACTCCATATAACCTCCCTATATCTCATCCTATTACTCCATATAACCTCCCTATATCTCCTCCTATTACTCCATATAACCCCCCCCTACATCTCCTCCTATTACTCCATATAACCTCCCTATATCTCCTCCTATTACTCCATATAACCTCCCTACATCTCCTCCTATTACTCCATATAACCTCCCCTATATCTCCACCTATTACTCCATATAACCTCCCTATATCTCCTCCTATTACTCCATATAACCTCCCTATATCTCCTCCTATTACTCCATAAAACCTCCCTATATCTCCTCCTATTACTCCATATAATCTCCCCTATATCTCCTCCTATTACTCCATATAACCTCCCTATATCTCCTCCTATTACTCCATATAACCTCCCTATATCTCCTCCTATTACTCCATATAACCTCCCCTATATCTCCTCCTATTACTTCATATAACCTCCCTATATCTCCTCCTATTACTCCATATAACCTCCCTATATCTCCTCCTATTACTCCATATAACCTCCCTATATCTCCTCCTATTACTCCATATAACCTCCCTATATCTCCTCCTATTACTCCATATAACCTCCCTATATCTCCTCCTATTACTCCATATAACCTCCCCTATATCTCCTCCTATTACTCCATATAACCTCCCCTATATATCCTCCTATTACTCCATATATCCTCCCTATATCTCCTCCTATTACTCCATATAATCTCCCCTATATCTCCTTCTATTACTCCATATAACCTCCCCTATATCTCCTCCTATTACTCCTTATAACCTCCCCTATATCTCCTCCTATTACTCCATATAACCTCCCTATATCTCCTCCTATTACTCCATATAACCCCCCCTACATCTCCTCCTATTACTCCATATAACCTCCCTATATCTCCTCCTATTACTCCATATAACCTCCCTATATCTCATCCTATTACTCCATATAACCTCCCTATATCTCCTCCTATTACTCCATATAACCTCCCTATATCTCCTCCTATTACTCCATATAGCCTCCCTATATCTCCCCCTATTACTCCATATAATCTCCCCTATATCTCCTCCTATTACTCCATATAACCTCCCTATATCTCATCCTATTACTCCATATAACCTCCCTATATCTCCTCCTATTACTCCATATAGCCTCCCTATATCTCCCCCTATTACTCCATATAACCTCCCCTATATCTCCTCCTATTACTCCATATAACCTCCCTATATCTCCTCCTATTACTCCATATAACCTCCCTATATCTCCTCCTATTACTCCATATAACCTCCTCTATATCTCCTCCTATTACTCCATATAACCTCCCTATATCTCATCCTATTACTCCATATAACCTCCCCCATATTTCCTCCTATTACTCCATATAACCTCCCCTATATCTCCACCTATTACTCCATATAACCTCCCTATATATCCTCCTATTACTCCATATAACCTCCCTATATCTCCTCCTATTACTCCATAAAACCTCCCTATATCTCCTCCTATTACTCCATATAATCTCCCCTATATCTCCTCCTATTACTCCATATAACCTCCCTATATCTCCTCCTATTACTCCATATAACCTCCCTATATCTCCTCCTATTACTCCATATAACCTCCCCTATATCTCCTCCTATTACTCCATATAACCTCCCTATATCTCCTCCTATTACTCCATATAACCTCCCCTATATCTCCTCCTATTTCTCCATATATCCTCTCTATATCTCCTCCTATTACTCCATATAACCTCCCTATATCTCCTCCTATTACTTCATATAACCTCCCTATATCTCCTCCTATTACTCCATATAACCTCCCTATATCTCCTCCTATTACTCCATATAACCTCCCTATATCTCCTCCTATTACTCCATATAACCTCCCTATATCTCCTCCTATTACTCCATATAATCTCCCCTATATCTCCTCCTATTACTCCATATAACCTCCCTATATCTCATCCTATTACTCCATATAACCTCCCTATATCTCCTCCTATTACTCCATATAGCCTCCCTATATCTCCCCCTATTACTCCATATAACCTCCCCTATATCTCCTCCTATTACTCCATATAACCTCCCTATATCTCCTCCTATTACTCCATATAACCTCCCTATATCTCCTCCTATTACTCCATATAACCTCCTCTATATCTCCTCCTATTACTCCATATAACCTCCCTATATCTCATCCTATTACTCCATATAACCTCCCCCATATTTCCTCCTATTACTCCATATAACCTCCCCTATATCTCCACCTATTACTCCATATAACCTCCCTATATCTCCTCCTATTACTCCATATAACCTCCCTATATCTCCTCCTATTACTCCATAAAACCTCGCTATATCTCCTCCTATTACTCCATATAATCTCCCCTATATCTCCTCCTATTACTCCATATAACCTCCCTATATCTCCTCCTATTACTCCATATAACCTCCCTATATCTCCTCCTATTACTCCATATAACCTCCCTATATCTCCTCCTATTACTCCATATAACCTCCCTATATCTCCTCCTATTACTCCATATAACCTCCCCTATATCTCCTCCTATTTCTCCATATATCCTCTCTATATCTCCTCCTATTACTCCATATAACCTCCCTATATCTCCTCCTATTACTCCATATAGCCTCCCTATATCTCCTCCTATCACTCCATATAACCTCCCTATATCTCCTATTACTCCATATAACCTCTCTATATCTCCTCCTATTACTCCATATAATCTCCCTATATCTCCTCCTATTACTCCTTATAACCTCCCTATATCTCCTCCTATTACTCCATATAACCTCCTCTATATCTCCTCCTATTACTCCATATAACCTCCCTATACCTCCTCCTATTACTCCATATAACCTCCCCCATATTTCCTCCTATTACTCCATATAACCTCCCCTATATCTCCACCTATTACTCCATATAACCTCCCTATATCTCCTCCTATTACTCCATATAACCTCCCTATATCTCCTCCTATTGCTCCATAAAACCTCGCTATATCTCCTCCTATTACTCCATATAATCTCCCCTATATCTCCTCCTATTACTCCATATAACCTCCCTATATCTCCTCCTATTACTCCATATAACCTCCCCTATATCTCCTCCTATTACTCCATATAACCTCCCTATATCTCCTCCTATTACTCCATATAACCTCCCCTATATCTCCTCCTATTTCTCCATATATCCTCTCTATATCTCCTCCTATTACTCCATATAACCTCCCTATATCTCCTCCTATTACTCTATATAACCTCCCTATATCTCCTCCTATTTCTCCGTATAACCTCCCTATATCTCCTCCTATTACTCCATATAACCTCCCCTATATCTCCTCCTATTACTCCATATAATCTCCCCTATATCTCCTCCTATTTCTCCATATATCCTCTCTATATCTCCTCCTATTACTCCATATAACCTCCCTATATCTCCTCCTATTACTCTATATAACCTCCCTATATCTCCTCCTATTACTCCATATAACCTCCCTATATCTCCTCCTATTACTCTATATAACCTCCCTATATCTCCTCCTATTTCTCCATATAACGTCTCTATATCTCCTCCTATTACTCCATATAACCTCCCTATATCTCCTCCTATTACTCCATATAATCTCCCCTATATCTCCTCCTATTACTCCATATAACCTCCCCTATATCTCCCATGTATTGTATATTTTCTTTGTAGACTCAAATCAAAAGTACACAGATATGAGTTATTTTCTGAGATGAAAAATAAGTGTCACTCTCAGAACTTGTAGTCATGTAACTGGAGTGCCCAGGCCATATAAACAATGGGTAAAAAATGACTATATCCTTATGAGTTCAGATTCCCTCCTCACCAGACCATCTTTAATTATACAGTTTATACAGAATTTCCATAATTTTGCCTCAGTCCACCACCAGTATATTAAATTTGATGCAAAGTGTTCAAGATGTGATTGAAGTGCAGACTTTCAGCTTTACTTACAAGGGTTTTGCAAAAAATATTGAATGAACTGTTTTGGACATTCAGCAATTTTTCACATAATCCTTCTATTTTGAGGGACTCCCATTATGCCATCCACCATGTTCCTATAGACATCCTGATAGATGTTAGTGACCTGGTATTCATTGAAGGGGTTATTTATTTGTCAGACTGTAAAACTCTTCAGTGTAATAAATCAGCTTACATTACCACTCCCACACACTTTCAAAGCCTTCCCTATATTGCGAGGTATTTTATTTGGCAGAGGCTGTGAAGGGTTTTGGAGCGTGGATTCCTCCCTCACTGATTTCCAAATTTCAATATCATAATATTTATCATGGAAATACATTTTGTTTCTCAGGTTGGTTTATTTAAATGGAAACTTTTTTGCTGTTATGGAACAAAAGAGTATTAATGATTAGGGCATATACATTATCTATATGTTTATACATATATACAGTATATACCATATGTGTGTAAATAAATATGTTTATATATATATAACACACACGTGTATATATATATATGACGCGCCCCCTGGGCCAGTGCTGTAGTGCGGCGCACGTGTGCGCGGGGGAATACCCGGAGCCGGATCCGATGGGGGTAGTAGTCTCCGAGTGGCGGGGACCCGGTCCGTGCCCAGGGTGGTCAAACTAAGTGTGTGGCAGTCTTTGTAGATGTTGTTTAAGTGTTGACTACGCCACCCGTTGATTTGCGGCCGCAAGGCCGCCGCTGCAGAACAGTCCGCTGAGGCCGGTGGTATGTGTGCAGCAATGGTGGTATAAACCCCAACGGGAGAGGTATGGCCTCAGGGCAGCTGGTGCGGGTGAAGGGAGTGATAGAAAGGGCGTCCCGGTACCTTTAGTGCTGGTAGTACGATGGAACACAGAGACTGATGGCAGTTTTCAATGCTTTACTCACAGATGTTATCAGTGTCAGTCCTGCAGGTGATGACGACCCGAGCCGTGCTGCGTCCACCAGGTACGGGGCTCGACCAACCCCCAGGCAGTTCCAGAGTGTGACCTTGAACTCCTTTCTCCGTTCCTTTCTCTGGCCGTCCCCACTAGGGACCCACCCATGTCCAGCTTCCTCGGGCCTTCTGGTGGCGAAACCTATCTCCGGTTTCCCTGACCCTATGTGGCGTGCCTTCGTGGTGAGTGTAGTGAGTGGTCGCGCCAAGACGTGGCCACGACCTCCGGTTCCTGGCTGAGGATAAGTGGCCTCCACCAGTTCGGGATCCGGTACCCTGATCTGCCAACCCTTCACCCGTTTTAGCTCACTCGTGGGATCTCAGGGTTCCCTCTTCCTTCATGTCTCTGGGCCTTTCTCCAGGTTCCATTCCTTCCTTGTTCCTTGTTCCTTTCCTCTTGTCTTTCTCTCTCTTGCTCCCTTCAGGAGCAGCACCCAGACAGGGCTGCTGCTCCCTGTCACTACTCTTCTCCTCTTCTTCTGCCTGACTGAACTCCCCCACTCCTAAGATGGTGCCCACCTTTTATACTCCCTCTGACACCCGAGCCCAGGTGACTAGCCACCAATGGGCTCCTTCCTATGCCCAGAGTCCCTCCCCTCTCTGCTCCTGCACCACTGGGATATTCCTCCCCCCCTCCCACTCCAGCCAGGGACAGACGCTGTCGTACCTGCACATCTATCTGGTGGGAGTACCGTTGATCTGTCCCCCGGAAATGGGATGTATGTGGTGCATGCAGCTAACAGAGTTCCAGTCCACACTCCATCCTTACCCGGGAGTGGAATACCACACCTCTGGTTCGAGATGCAATACCCCTGTAGCAGCCGAGCCCTCGGGGTGCTACATTCCCCCCTGGTAAACCACAGCACGTCCTCGGGCTGAAATAGAGTAAAAACAATTTTTAAAGTGTACGTACACATAAAACACATCAACTTTCATCCATCCCTTTATGGGAGGTTTTCTCAACAGCTGGCTAATGCCACCGGAACTCTTTTACAAAAACACTATGTAAAACTTTGGCATCATATCAAATTTCACATTAAGGCATTCTCAAATAAAACATTCTTGAATTCTCGGGTTCTTGGGATCTTGGGATCTGGCCGCTCTCAGTCCTCGGTCAGGTTAGGGATTAGGGCAAAAATAGGCAACAGTTCTCTTTCTGTCCCAACGGGGACCACACTCTTAGTGGAAACAGTCCCACAACTGTCCTTATACCCGGTCGGGTAACTATTTACATCTCCTCTTTTACCGTTTACGATTAACGGTGTGCTCCACACGCTCCTTTCTCTTCCTCAGGTTCAGACCCGTCCACTGTGCCCCTCCGGTAGGTGGGACTCTACGTCGCTCCTGTTTACAAACACCTGGCCTATGGTCTTCGGGTCTTGGATGATGCCCCAGCCACATGCCATGTGAAACTTAACAACAGTCCCGGTGACTCGGGGACCGTGAGCTGTACGGGGGGGGGTCCTGGCGGGTCCTTGTCTTCTGCTCCACGTTTTTAATGTGGAGCCACTCCTCCTTCACTTTCCTCTCTCTCCGCTCCCGCTCAAACGTTGCCAGTTGTTGGCGGCAGGTCTCATAGCGCCGGGCGGCGCCCGCCCGGGTCTCCTGAGTGAACCCCATCAGGTCTTCTCCAGTGGGGTCCCCCTCGAATTGGGCGTCCTCCAGCAGGGTGAAGAGAGGTCCACGGGCTCCGGAGCTGGGATTAGCGGTTCATCTGGGGCCCTTGCTCCTACGGGATGACTCTTCCTGGAGCGGGGGTTGGTGTACTCAGGCGGCCAGACGAATGGTGTCCCATCCGGGCAGGTGTGCTGCTCATACAGGTCTTTCCCCAATGATGGCACGACTGGGGGCCCCGGCTGGGGTGCAGCGCCCGCGGGCACTCGGCCTTTTAAACAGGCCGGTGACTTTCTGATCGTGCCCGGTGTTGGGGAGCACGGTTCAGGGCTAGGCTCCGCTGCAGAGCTTGCTGCTGGAGGGCTGACTACTGGTGGTGGAGGTACGGTGGGCGGTGCGGCACCCAGAGCTTCGGGTCCCGCGGCGGGAGGTAGGGGCAGGTCCGCGGCCTCAGGGCCCGGAGTAACGGCGTCCCCCTTACTTGTCGTTGCGGCCTCCCCCGCGGCGTCGTCCTCAGCCTCCGATCCGCTTCTGCTGGCTCTCGGGATCGACGCGGTGCTGGATGGTGGCTGCACCTCCGGTTGGCAGGTCAGCGTGCGCCGGGTCAACTCCTCCTTCCACCCGGCGAGCACGTCTCGTTGCGCCCAGATCATCCTCCTGTTCAGCTCTTCCAGCGCGGCCTGCGCGTACTCCGGTTCTTCCTTCTGGAGCACCGCTAGCAGCTCTGCAATCTGGTATGGCGGCTGTGGCGGTGAAGCTCTCCTCCGTATCCGACATCCTCCTCCCCCCTAGTGGACCGTGGCCTACCTGGCGATGATCCTCTTCCGTAGGCCGCGGCTCCGCAGTGGATCGTCAGGGTTGAGGACTTTCCGTCGCGCTCCTGTGACGTCGGCGTCACTGAGCTCCTTCCAGGACCTTACGCAACGTCCGGACGTAAGGCGGGGCTTCAGTTCTCGCGGGCTCTCGGAGTCCACACCCCTCTTCTTCCCGCGCGGCGTCCTCAAGATGGCGCCCAATGGCGGGAAAACTCCACGGATGGCGGGAAGAAGGCAGAAGATGGCGTCGGATGGCGGGAATCGGCTCCGGATGGTGGGAAACGACTCCGGACGGCGGGAAACTTCACCACAGGTAAGTAAAAAGTCTCTTTTTCAGGCACGCAGTACCCGGTGGTTACGGGCACGAGATCCTGCCGACTACGCCAAAAGTTGACGCGCCCCCTGGGCCAGTGCTGTAGTGCGGCGCACGTGTGCGCGGGGGAATACCCGGAGCCGGATCCGATGTGCTGCTCCCTGTCACTACTCTTCTCCTCTTCTTCTGTCTGACTGAACTCAACTCCTAAGATGGTGCCCACCTTTTATACTCCCTCTGACACCCGAGCCCAGGTGACTAGCCACCAATGGGCTCCTTCCTATGCCCAGAGTCCCTCCCCTCTCTGCTCCTGCACCACTGGGATATTCCTCCCCCCCTCCCACTCCAGCCAGGGACAGACGCTGTCGTACCTGCACATTTATCTGGTAGGAGTACCGTTGATCTGTCCCCCGGAAATGGGATGTATGTGGTGCATGCAGCTAACTGAGTTCTAGTCCACACTCCATCCTTACCCGGGAGTGGAATACCACACCTCTGGTTCGAGGTGCAATACCCCTGTAGCAGCCGAGCCCTCGGGGTGCTACATTCCCCCCTGGTAAACCACAGCACGTCCTCGGGCTGAAATAGAGTAAAAACAATTTTTAAAGTGTACGTACACATAAAACACATCAACTTTCATCCATCCCTTTATGGGAGGTTTTCTCAACAGCTGGCTAATGCCACCGGAACTCTTTTACAAAAACACTATGTAAAACTTTGGCATCATATCAAATTTCACATTAAGGCATTCTCAAATAAAACATTCTTGAATTCTCGGGTTCTTGGGATCTTGGGATCTGGCCGCTCTCAGTCTTCGGCCAGGTAGAGGGAAGGGATTACCGCTCTCAGTCCTCGGTCAGGTTAGGGATTAGGGCAAAAATAGGCAACAGTTCTCTTTCTGTCCCAACGGGGACCACACTCTTAGTGGAAACAGTCCCACAACAGTCCTTATACCCGGTCGGGTAACTATTTACATCTCCTCTTTTACCGTTTACGATTAACGGTGTGCTCCACACGCTCCTTTCTCTTCCTCAGGTTCAGACCCGTCCGGGCCCTCTTTCTTCTCCTCCTGGTACGATAACTCCTCCTCCTCCTTGACCCGGTGGACATGAAGGGCGTACCATCCCTTCACTCCCTTATGCCTGGTATAGGTGACGGTATCTCCAGGCACCAGGTCCTGTCCACTGTGCCCCTCCGGTAGGTGGGACTCTACATCGCTTCTGTTTACAAACACCTGGCTCATGGTCTTCGGGTCTTAGATGATGCCCCAGCCACATGCCATGTGAAACTTAACAACAGTCCCGGTGACTCAGGGACCGTGAGCTGTATGGGGGGGTCCTGGCGGGCCCCGGCTGGGGTGCAGCGCCCACGGGCACTCGGCCTTTTAACCTGGCCCGTGACTTTCTGATCGTGCCCGATGTTGGGGACCACGGTCCAGGGCGAGGCTCCGCTGCAGAGCTTGCTGCTGGAGGGCTGACTGCTGGTGATGGAGGCACGGCAGGTGGCGCGGCACCCAGAGCTTCGGGTTCCGCGGCGGGAGGTAGGGGCAGGTCCGCGGCCTCAGGGCCCGGAGTAATGGCGTCCCCCTTACTTGTCGTTGCGGCCTCCCCCGCGGCGTCGTCCTCGGCCTCCGATCCGCTTCTGCTGCCTCTCGGGATGGACGCGGTGCTAGATGGTGGCTGCGGCAGTGAAGCTCTCCTCTGTATCCGACATCCTCCTCCCCCCTGGTGGACCGTGGCCTACCTTGCGATGATCCTCTTCCGTAGGCCGCGGCTCCGCAGTGGATCGTCAGGGTTGAGGACCTTCCGTCGCGCTCCTGTGATGTCGGCGTCGCTGGGCTCCCTCTAGGACCTGACGCAACGTCCGGACGTGAGGCGGGGCTTCAATTCTCGCGGGCTTTCGGAGTCCACGCCCCTCTTCTTCCCGCGCGGCGTCCTCAAGATGGCGTCCAATGGCGGGAAAGCTCCACGGATGGCGGGAAGAAGGCAGAAGATGGCGTCGGATGGCGGGAATCGGCTCCAGATGGCGGGAAACGACTCCGGACGGCGGGAAACTTCACCACAGGTAAGTATAAAAGTCTCTTTTTTCAGGCACGCAGTACCCGGTGGTTGCGGGCACGTAATCCTGCCGACTACGCCAAAGTTGACGCGCCCCCTGGGCCAGTGCTGTAGTGCGGCGCACGTGTGCGCGGGGGAATACCCGGAGCCGGATCCGATGGGGGTAGTAGTCTCTGAGTGGCGGGGACCCGGTCCGTGCCCAGGGTGGTCAAACTAAGTGTGTGGCAGTCTTTGTAGATGTTGTTTAAGTGTCGACTACGCCACCCGTTGATTTGCGGTCGCAAGGCCGCCGCTGCAGAACAGTCCGCTGAGGCCGGTGGTATGTGTGCAGCAATGGTGGTATAACCCCCAACGGGAGAGGTATGGCCTCAGGGCAGCTGGTGCGGGTGAAGGGAGTGATAGAAAGGGCGTCCCGGTACCTTTAGTGCTGGTAGTGCGATGGAACACAGAGACTGATTGCAGTTTTCAATGCTTTACTCACAGATGTTATCAGTGTCAGTCCTGCAGGTGATGACGACCCGAGCCGTGCTGCGTCCACCAGGTACGGGGCTCGACCAACACCCAGGCAGTTCCAGAGTGTGACCTTGAACTCCTTTCTCCGTTCCTTTCTCTGGCCGTCCCCACTAGGGACCCACCCATGTCCAGCTTCCTCGGGCCTTCTGGTGGCGAAACCTATCTCCGGTTTCCCTGACCCTATGTGGCGTGCCTTCGTGGTGAGTGTAGTGAGTGGTCGTGCCAAGACGTGGCCACGACCTCCGGTTCCTGGCTGAGGATAAGTGGCCTCCACCAGTTCGGGATCCGGTACCCTGATCTGCCAACCCTTCACCCGCTGACTCCTAGCGTGTTCGGGTTCCCTCTTCCTTCATGTCTCTGGGCCTTTCTCCAGGTTCCATTCCTTCCTTGTTCCTTGTTCCTTTCCTCTTGTCTTTCTCTCTCTTACTCCCTTCAGGAGCAGCACCCAGACAGGGCTGCTGCTCCCTGTCACTACTCTTCTCCTCTTCTTCTGTCTGACTGAACTCAACTCCTAAGATGGTGCCCACCTTTTATACTCCCTCTGACACCCGAGCCCAGGTGACTAGCCACCAATGGGCTCCTTCCTATGCCCAGAGTCCCTCCCCTCTCTGCTCCTGCACCACTGGGATATTCCTCCCCCCCTCCCACTCCAGCCAGGGACAGACGCTGTCGTACCTGCACATTTATCTGGTGGGAGTACCGTTGATCTGTCCCCCGGAAATGGGATGTATGTGGTGCATGCAGCTAACTGAGTTCTAGTCCACACTCCATCCTTACCCGGGAGTGGAATACCACACCTCTGGTTCGAGGTGCAATGCCACTGTAGCAGCCGAGCCCTCGGGGTGCTACATACTGTATATATATATATACAGTACAGAGTAAAAGTTTGGACACACCTTCTCATTTATAGATTTTTCTGTATTTTCATGACTATGAAAATTGTACATTCACACTGAAGGCATCAAAACTATGAAGTAACACATGTGGAATTATATAGCTAACAAAAAAGTGTGAAACAACTGAAAATATGTCTTATATTCTAGGTTCTTCAAAGTAGCCACCTTTTGCTTTGATGACTGTTTTGCACACTCTTGGCATTCTCTTGATGAGCTTCAAGAGGTAGTCACCAGAAATGGTCTTCCAACAATCTTGAAGGAGTTCCCAGAGATGATTAGCACTTGTTGGCCCTTTTACCTTTACTCTGCGGTCCAGTTCACCCCAAACCATCTCAATTGGGTTCAGGTCTGGTGACTGTGGAGGCCAGGTCATCTGGCGTAGCACCCCATCACTCTCCCTCTTGGTCAAAGAGCCCTTACACAGCCTGGAGGTGTGTTTGGGGTCATTGTCCTGTTGAAAAATAAATGATGGTCCAACTAAACACAAACCGGATGGAATAGCATGCCGCTGCAAGATGCTGTGGTAGCCATGCTGGTTCAGTATGCCTTCAATTTTGAATAAATCCCCAACAGTGTCACCAGCAAAGCACCCCCCACACCATCACACCTCCTCCTCCATGGTTCACGGTGAGAACCAGGCATGTAGAGTCCATCCGTTCACCTTTTCTGCGTCGCACAAAGACACGGTGGTTGGAACCAAAGATCTCAAATTTGGACTCATCAGACCAAAGCACAGATTTCCACTGGTCTAATGTCCATTCCTTGTGTTCTTTAGCCCAAACAAGTCTCTTCTGCTTGTTGCCTGTCCTTAGCAGTGGTTTCCTAGCAGCTATTTTACCATGAAGACCTGCTGCACAAAGTCTCCTCTTAACAGTTGTTGAAGAGATGTGTCTGCTGCTAGAACTCTGTGTGGCATTGACCTGGTCTCTAATCTGAACTGCTGTTAACCTGTGATTTCTGAGGCTGGTGACTCGGATAAACTTATCCTCAGAAGCAGAGGTGACTCTTGGTCTTCCTTTCCTGCGGCTGTCCTCATGTGAGCCAGTTTCTTTGTATCGCTTGATGGTTTTTGCAACTGCACTTGGGGACACTTTCAAAGTTTTCCCAATTTTTCGCACTGACTGACCTTCATTTCTTAAAGTAATGATGGCCACTAGTTTTTATTTACTGAGCTGCTTTTTTCTTGCTATAATACAAATTCTAACAGTCTATTCAGTAGGACTATCAGCTGTGTATCCACCAAACTTCTGCACAACACAACTGATGGTCCCAACCCCATTTATAAGGCATGAAATCCCACTTATTAAACCTGACAGGGCACACCTGTGAAGTGAAAACCATTTCTGGTGACTACCTCTTGAAGCTCATCAAGAGAATGCCAAGAGTGTGCAAAGCAGTCATCAAAGCAAAAGGTGGCTACTTTGAAGAACCTAGAATATAAGACATATTTTCAGTTGTTTAACACTTTTTTGTTAAGTATATAATTCCACGTGTTAATTCATAGTTTTGATGCCTTCAGTGTGCATGTACAGACTAAAAGTTTGGACACACCTTCTCATTTATAGATTTTTCTGTATTTTCATGACTATGAAAATTGTACATTCACACTGAAGGCATCAAAACTATGAATTAACACATGTGGAATTATATAGCTAACAAAAAAGTGTGAAACAACTGAAAATATGTCTTATATTCTAGGTTCTTCAAAGTAGCCACCTTTTGCTTTGATGACTGTTTTGCACACTCTTGGCATTCTCTTGATGAGCTTCAAGAGGTAGTCACCAGAAATGGTCTTCCAACAATCTTGAAGGAGTTCCCAGAGATGATTAGCACTTGTTGGCCCTTTTACCTTCACTCTGCGGTCCAGTTCACCCCAAACCATCTCAATTGGGTTCAGGTCTGGTGACTGTGGAGGCCAGGTCATCTGGCGTAGCACCCCATCACTCTCCCTCTTGGTCAAAGAGCCCTTACACAGCCTGGAGGTGTGTTTGGGGTCATTGTCCTGTTGAAAAATAAATGATGGTCCAACTAAACACAAACCGGATGGAATAGCATGCCGCTGCAAGATGCTGTGGTAGCCATGCTGGTTCAGTATGCCTTCAATTTTGAATAAATCCCCAACAGTGTCACCAGCAAAGCACCCCCCACACCATCACACCTCCTCCTCCATGGTTCACGGTGAGAACCAGGCATGTAGAGTCTATCCGTTCACCTTTTCTGCGTCGCACAAAGACACGGTGGTTGGAACCAAAGATCTCAAATTTGGACTCATCAGACCAAAGCACAGATTTCCACTGGTCTAATGTCCATTCCTTGTGTTCTTTAGCCCAAACAAGTCTCTTCTGCTTGTTGCCTGTCCTTAGCAGTGGTTTCCTAGCAGCTATTTTACCATGAAGACCTGCTGCACAAAGTCTCCTCTTAACAGTTGTTGAAGAGATGTGTCTGCTGCTAGAACTCTGTGTGGCATTGACCTGGTCTCTAATCTGAACTGCTGTTAACCTGTGATTTCTGAGGCTGGTGACTCGGATAAACTTATCCTCAGAAGCAGAGGTGACTCTTGGTCTTCCTTTCCTGCGGCTGTCCTCATGTGAGCCAGTTTCTTTGTATCGCTTGATGGTTTTTGCAACTGCACTTGGGGACACTTTCAAAGTTTTCCCAATTTTTCGCACTGACTGACCTTCATTTCTTAAAGTAATGATGGCCACTAGTTTTTATTTACTGAGCTGCTTTTTTCTTGCTATAATACAAATTCTAACAGTCTATTCAGTAGGACTATCAGCTGTGTATCCACCAAACTTCTGCACAACACAACTGATGGTCCCAACCCCATTTATAAGGCATGAAATCCCACTTATTAAACCTGACAGGGCACACCTGTGAAGTGAAAACCATTTCTGGTGACTACCTCTTGAAGCTCATCAAGAGAATGCCAAGAGTGTGCAAAGCAGTCATCAAAGCAAAAGGTGGCTACTTTGAAGAACCTAGAATATAAGACATATTTTCAGTTGTTTAACACTTTTTTGTTAAGTATATAATTCCACGTGTTAATTCATAGTTTTGATGCCTTCAGTGTGCATGTACAGACTAAAAGTTTGGACACACCTTCTCATTTATAGATTTTTCTGTATTTTCATGACTATGAAAATTGTACATTCACACTGAAGGCATCAAAACTATGAATTAACACATGTGGAATTATATAGCTAACAAAAAAGTGTGAAACAACTGAAAATATGTCTTATATTCTAGGTTCTTCAAAGTAGCCACCTTTTGCTTTGATGACTGTTTTGCACACTCTTGGCATTCTCTTGATGAGCTTCAAGAGGTAGTCACCAGAAATGGTCTTCCAACAATCTTGAAGGAGTTCCCAGAGATGATTAGCACTTGTTGGCCCTTTTACCTTCACTCTGCGGTCCAGTTCACCCCAAACCATCTCAATTGGGTTCAGGTCTGGTGACTGTGGAGGCCAGGTCATCTGGCGTAGCACCCCATCACTCTCCCTCTTGGTCAAAGAGCCCTTACACAGCCTGGAGGTGTGTTTGGGGTCATTGTCCTGTTGAAAAATAAATGATGGTCCAACTAAACACAAACCGGATGGAATAGCATGCCGCTGCAAGATGCTGTGGTAGCCATGCTGGTTCAGTATGCCTTCAATTTTGAATAAATCCCCAACAGTGTCACCAGCAAAGCACCCCCCACACCATCACACCTCCTCCTCCATGGTTCACGGTGAGAACCAGGCATGTAGAGTCCATCCGTTCACCTTTTCTGCGTCGCACAAAGACACGGTGGTTGGAACCAAAGATCTCAAATTTGGACTCATCAGACCAAAGCACAGATTTCCACTGGTCTAATGTCCATTCCTTGTGTTCTTTAGCCCAAACAAGTCTCTTCTGCTTGTTGCCTGTCCTTAGCAGTGGTTTCCTAGCAGCTATTTTACCATGAAGACCTGCTGCACAAAGTCTCCTCTTAACAGTTGTTGAAGAGATGTGTCTGCTGCTAGAACTCTGTGTGGCATTGACCTGGTCTCTAATCTGAACTGCTGTTAACCTGTGATTTCTGAGGCTGGTGACTCGGATAAACTTATCCTCAGAAGCAGAGGTGACTCTTGGTCTTCCTTTCCTGCGGCTGTCCTCATGTGAGCCAGTTTCTTTGTATCGCTTGATGGTTTTTGCAACTGCACTTGGGGACACTTTCAAAGTTTTCCCAATTTTTCGCACTGACTGACCTTCATTTCTTAAAGTAATGATGGCCACTAGTTTTTATTTACTGAGCTGCTTTTTTCTTGCTATAATACAAATTCTAACAGTCTATTCAGTAGGACTATCAGCTGTGTATCCACCAAACTTCTGCACAACACAACTGATGGTCCCAACCCCATTTATAAGGCATGAAATCCCACTTATTAAACCTGACAGGGCACACCTGTGAAGTGAAAACCATTTCTGGTGACTACCTCTTGAAGCTCATCAAGAGAATGCCAAGAGTGTGCAAAGCAGTCATCAAAGCAAAAGGTGGCTACTTTGAAGAACCTAGAATATAAGACATATTTTCAGTTGTTTAACACTTTTTTGTTAAGTATATAATTCCACGTGTTAATTCATAGTTTTGATGCCTTCAGTGTGCATGTACAGACTAAAAGTTTGGACACACCTTCTCATTTATAGATTTTTCTGTATTTTCATGACTATGAAAATTGTACATTCACACTGAAGGCATCAAAACTATGAATTAACACATGTGGAATTATATAGCTAACAAAAAAGTGTGAAACAACTGAAAATATGTCTTATATTCTAGGTTCTTCAAAGTAGCCACCTTTTGCTTTGATGACTGTTTTGCACACTCTTGGCATTCTCTTGATGAGCTTCAAGAGGTAGTCACCAGAAATGGTCTTCCAACAATCTTGAAGGAGTTCCCAGAGATGATTAGCACTTGTTGGCCCTTTTACCTTCACTCTGCGGTCCAGTTCACCCCAAACCATCTCAATTGGGTTCAGGTCTGGTGACTGTGGAGGCCAGGTCATCTGGCGTAGCACCCCATCACTCTCCCTCTTGGTCAAAGAGCCCTTACACAGCCTGGAGGTGTGTTTGGGGTCATTGTCCTGTTTAAAAATAAATGATGGTCCAACTAAACGCAAACCGGATGGAATAGCATGCCGCTGCAAGATGCTGTGGTAGCCATGCTGGTTCAGTATGCCTTCAATTTTGAATAAATCCCCAACAGTGTCACCAGCAAAGCACCCCCCACACCATCACACCTCCTCCTCCATGGTTCACGGTGAGAACCAGGCATGTAGAGTCCATCCGTTCACCTTTTCTGCGTCGCACAAAGACACGGTGGTTGGAACCAAAGATCTCAAATTTGGACTCATCAGACCAAAGCACAGATTTCCACTGGTCTAATGTCCATTCCTTGTGTTCTTTAGCCCAAACAAGTCTCTTCTGCTTGTTGCCTGTCCTTAGCAGTGGTTTCCTAGCAGCTATTTTACCATGAAGACCTGCTGCACAAAGTCTCCTCTTAACAGTTGTTGAAGAGATGTGTCTGCTGCTAGAACTCTGTGTGGCATTGACCTGGTCTCTAATCTGAGCTGCTATTAACCTGTGATTTCTGAGGCTGGTGACTCGGATAAACTTATCCTCAGAAGCAGAGGTGACTCTTGGTCTTCCTTTCCTGCGGCTGTCCTCATGTGAGCCAGTTTCTTTGTATCGCTTGATGGTTTTTGCAACTGCACTTGGGGACACTTTCAAAGTTTTCCCAATTTTTCGCACTGACTGACCTTCATTTCTTAAAGTAATGATGGCCACTAGTTTTTATTTACTGAGCTGCTTTTTTCTTGCTATAATACAAATTCTAACAGTCTATTCAGTAGGACTATCAGCTGTGTATCCACCAAACTTCTGCACAACACAACTGATGGTCCCAACCCCATTTATAAGGCATGAAATCCCACTTATTAAACCTGACAGGGCACACCTGTGAAGTGAAAACCATTTCTGGTGACTACCTCTTGAAGCTCATCAAGAGAATGCCAAGAGTGTGCAAAGCAGTCATCAAAGCAAAAGGTGGCTACTTTGAAGAACCCAGAATATAAGACATATTTTCAGTTGTTTAACACTTTTTTGTTAAGTATATAATTCCACGTGTTAATTCATAGTTTTGATGCCTTCAGTGTGCATGTACAATTTTCATAGTCATGAAAATACAGAAAAATCTTTAAATGAGAAGGTGTGTCCAAACTTTTGGTCTGTACTATATATATATATATAAATATATATGTATATATATATATATATATATATATATATATATATATACTGCTCAAAAAAATAAAGGGAACACTCAAATAACACATCCTAGATATGAATGAATGAAATATTCTCATTGAATACTTCTGTACAAAGTTGAATGGACTGACAACAAAATCACACAAAAATCATCAATGGAAATCAAATTTATTAACCAATGGAGACCTGGATTTGGAATCACCCCCAAAATTAAAGTGGAAAAACACACTACAGGCTGATCCAACTTTGATGTAATGTCCTTAAAACAAGTCAAAATGAGGCTCAGTATTGTGTGTGGCCTCCACGTGCCTGTATGACCTCCCTACAACGCCTGGGCATGCTCTTGATGAGGTTGCGGATGGTCTCCTGTGGAATCTCCTCCCAGACCTGGACTAAAGCATCCGCCAACTCCTGGACAGTCTGATGCAACGTGACGTTGGAGGATGGAACGAGACATGATGTCCCAGATGTGTTCAATCGGATTCAGGTCTGGGGAACGGGCAGTCCAGTCCATAGCTTCAATGCCTTCATCTTGCAGGAACTGCTGACACACTCCAGCCACATGAGGTTTGGCATTGTCCTGCATTAGGAGGAACCCAGGGCCAACCGCCCCAGCATATGATGTCACAGGGGGTCTGAGGATCTCATCTCAGTACCTAATGGCAGTCAGGCTACCTCTGGCGAGCACATGGAGGGCTGTGTGGCCCTCTAAAGAAATGCCACCCCACACCATTACTGACCCACTGCCAAACCAGTCATGCTGAAGGATGTTGCAGGCAGCAGATCGCTCTCCACGGCGTCTCCAGACTCTGTCACGTCTGTCACATGTGCTCAGTGTGAACCTGCTTTCATCTGTGAAGAGCACAGGTCGCCAGTGGCGGCTTTGCCAATCCTGGTGTTCTGTGGCAAATGCCAAGCGTCCTGTACGGTGTTGGACTGTGAGCAAAACCCCCATCTGTGGATGTCGGGCCCTCATACCACCCGTCTGGAGTCAGTTTCTAACCGTTTGTGCAGACACATGTACATTTGTGGCCTGCTGGAGGTCATTTTGCAAGGCTCTGGCAGTGCTCCTCCTGTTCCTCCTTGCACAAAGGCGAAGGTAGAAGTCCTGCTGCTGGGTTGTTGCCCTCCCACGGCCCCCTCCACGTCTCCTGGTGTACTGGCCTGTCTCCTGGTAGCGCCACAAGCCTCTGGACACTACGCTGATAGACACAGCAAACCTTCTTGCCACAGCTCGCATTGATGTGCCATCCTGGATGAGCTGCACCAACTGAGCTACTTCTGTGGGTTGTAGAGTCCGTCTCATGCTACCATGAGTGTGAAAGCACAACCAACATTCAGAAGTGACCAGAACATCAGCCAGAAAGCATTGGTACTGAGATGTGGTTTGTGGTCCCCACCTGCAAAACCACTCCTTTATTGAGGGTGTCTTGATAATTGCCAATAATTTCCATCTATTGTCTTTTCCATTTGCCCAACAGCATGTGAAATTGATTGTCAATTAGTGTTGCTTCCTAAGTGGACAGTTTGAGTTCACAGAAGTTTGATTTACTTGGAGTTATATTCTGTTCTTTAAGTGTTCCCTTTATTTTTTTGAGCAGTGTATATAGGGTTGTCCAAAAGTAGGTGGACAGAAAGTGTAATAAGGTTATGAAGGGGGAGATTTATCAAAAATGGTGTAAACTGAAACTGGCTCAGTTGCCCTTAGCAACCAATCAATTTCCACTTTTCATTCCTCACAAACTCTTTGGAAAATGAAAGATGGAATCTGATTGGTTGCTAAGGGCAACTGAGCCAGTTTCACATATCTAGTTTTCACAGATAGATTCCCCCCAAATCTGTTTTCTTTTCAGATAATTCAGATAACACATAATGGCAAATAATTTAAATACAGATCAAAGAAAATGGATTTTAGCAGAGTATTGGAAATCTCAAAATGCTGAAACCGTTAGAGCAAATTGAGTTGAAACATTTGGTACTCAAACCCCAAAGAGACAAACCATGTACTGCAAATTCAATGCCCCTGGCTCAATCTTTAATGCTCCAAAAACTGGTCGACCCAAAACAGTCTGTACAGAAGATAATAAACAACTTGTTGCTGAAACATTTGTTCAGAGTCAAAAAAAGTCCACCAGAAGAGCCTCTTTGGAATTGGGAATTTCACGAGCTTCTATCATGCGAATCCTGAAATCTATTGGGTGGAAAGCTTATCATCCACGTCTAATTCATGGTTTATTGGAGGATGATCCAGACAGGCGGCTGCAATTTAGTGAGATTATGCTTAACAAAACTGAAGAAAATCCATTCATTTGAGATAACATTATGTGGAGTGATGAATAGTGTTGAGCGAACATGCTCGACACTGCTCGGTACTCGCCTGAGCATCACGCTACTCGGGATGTTCGGCGAGCACCGAGCATTTCCGGGTTACTCGGGCGGGAGCTCGGGTCTCCGCCCTGCATGTTTAGTGCTCTTTACAGAGCCAATGAACATGCAGGGATTGCCAGACAGTCACTGTAATGCCGCACCCATGTTGGTTGTGGGCATTACACTGATTGGCTGGCCGCACAGCGTCACCTCGAGTATTTAAAACCGGGCGCCGCCATCTTGGACACAGACGGCTGGGATCAGACAGTGAAGGGACAGCGCTGCTGATTTAGGGAGAGATATATACTGCGAAATAGTTAGTGTAGGGTCAGTAAAGGCTGCCAGATCAAACAGTCTTTCTCAGGACTAATATCCATCCCAGATATCAGGCAGGCAGGCTGTATAGGAGACGCAGTGGTTATACCAGCAAACACTGCATTACAGTCCTGTGTGCTCCTGTTGCTGAAATTGCTGGACTTAGCTCCGGGTCTCGGGGGCCAGGAAAAATCCTTTTTTTTTTCATCTAAATCCTCTGTTTTTTTCCTCCTTCACACTGTACAAATACCCATCTTATTAACCTTTTGGTGTCTCCCCCCCCCCCACAAAAAAAAAAGTGTGTCTCTGATTTTTCAGACACAAATATATCTGTTGAAAATAGTCTGGTGTAGGCTAGAGAAACAGAAGTGTGGTTTTGCAGTTCCACAGTTCAAACCTCTGTATTATCCACTTTTAGGCCATTTGTATTTAAAAAAAAACCAGTTTGAGTGTGTCGCTCACTGTTCAGCCGCACATATATATTTATTTCAAAAAGTCTGGTATACACCAGTAAATTATAACTGTGGTTTCGCTGTTCCACGGTAAAAAATCTCTATTATCCTGCTTTTGGGATTTTTTGCCGTAAAAAAAAACTAATAGTGTCTCCCTGATTTTTCAGACACAAATATATCTGTTGAAAATAGTCTGGTGTAGGCCAGAGAAACAGAAGTGTGGTTTTGCAGTTCCACAGTTCAAACCTCTGTATTATCCACTTTTGGGCCATTTGTATCTAAAAAAAAACAGTTTGAGTGTGTCGCTCACTGTTCAGCCGCAAATATATATATTTAGAAAAGTCTGGTATACACCAGTAAATTATAACTGTGGTTTTGCTGTTCCACGGTAAAAAATCTCTATTGTCCTGCTTTTGGCATTTTTTGCCGTAAAAAAAAAAACTAATAGTGTCTCCCCGATTTTTCAGACACAAATATATCTGTTGAAAATAGTCTGGTGTAGGCCAGAGAAACAGAAGTGTGGTTTTGCAGTTCCACGGTTCAAATCCTCTGTATTATCCACTTTTGGGCCATTTGTATCTAAAAAAAAATCAGTTTGAGTGTGTCGCTCACTGTTCAGCCGCAAATATATACAGTATATTTAAAAAAGTCTGGTATACACCAGTAAATTATAACTGTGTTTTTGCTGTTCCACGGTAAAAAATCTCTATTGTCCTGTTTTTGGCATTTTTTGCCTTAAAAATAAAACTAATAGTGTCTCCCTGAATTTTCAGACACAAATATATCTGTTGAAAATAGTCTGGTGTAGGCCCGACAAATAGAAGTGTGGTTTTGCAGTTCCACGGGTCAAATCTGCATACTATCCTGCTTTTGCCATTTTTTGCCGTAAAGAAAAACAGTAATAGTGTCTCCTAATTGTTCAGACACAAATTTATCTGCTGAAAATAGTCTGGTGTAGGCCCGAGAAATAGAAGTGTGGTTTTGCAGTTCCACGGGTCAAATCTCTGTATTATCCTGTTTTTGCCATTTTTTGCCATAAAGAAAAACAGTAGTAGTGTCTCCTGATTGTTCAGACACAAATATATCTGTTGAAAATAGTCTGGTGTAGGCCCGAGAAATAGAAGTGTGGTTTTGCAGTTCCACGGGTCAAATCTCTGTATTATCCTGCTTTTGCCATTTTTTGCCGTAAAGAAAAACAGTAATAGTGTCTCCTGATTGTTAAGACACAAATATATCTGTTGAAAATAGTCTGATGTAGGCCCGAGAAATAGAAGTGTGGTTTTGCAGTTCCACGGTTCAAACCTCAGTATTATCCACTTTTGGGCCATTTTTACCTAAAAAAAAACAGTTTGAGTGTGTCGCTCACTGTTCAGCCGCAAATGTATCTATTTAAAATTGTCTGGTATACCCCAGTAAACAATAACTGTGGTTTAGCCATTCCACGGTAAAAAATCTCTATTATTCAGCTTTTGGTATTTTTTCCGTAAAGAAAAACAGTAATAGTTTCTCCCTGATTGTTCAGATTGTTTAAAAGAGTCGGGTGTAGGCCAGAGAAATAAAACTGTGGTTTTCCTCTTCCACGGTTCTAATCTCCTTTTCATTACCCTTTTTCCATTGATAGTGCGAGTGTAAGCTATTTTACTTCCTTTACAATGGGCAAGGTGCGTGGCAAGGGACGTGGAACTGGACGTTCTGGTGATGGTGCGTGCAGAGGACGGGGCCGTGGCCAAGGTGAAAATGTGCCACAACCAACAGCCACATCTTCTCACTCCCACTTCTTGACCGAATTACTAGGGAAGCACAGAACAACACCAGTATTGCGAACTGATCAGTGTGAACAGGTTATTAATTGGATAGCAGATAATACTTCCAGTTACCTGGGCACCACCACCTCCGGTCTGTCTTCCAGACCGTCAACTCTTAGTAGCCGTGAGTCTCGACCGCATACTCCTCCTCACCCTGATGCTCCTTCCTCCCACCATGCCGAGTGTCGTCAGACAGCAACTGATCCCACACTTGGACACTCTGAAGAGCTGTTCACTGGTCCATTTCCAGATTTGTGCCCCTCGCCTGCTCCGCTTGAAGTGGTGGAAGAGGAGATCCCATGTAGCGATGCCCAAATATTTGAACAGCCACGGCCACAGGAAGTAGACACTGGCAATTTGTCATAAGAGGTGGACGATGACGAGACACAATTGCCAGGAAGTGAGGAGGAGGATCGTGGTGCACAAGTGGAAGAGGAGGAGGAGGTGGATGATCTAGTAACTGACCCAACGTGGCAGGAGGACATGCAGAGCGAGGCTAGCAGCACACAGGGTGAGGGAGGCAGAGTACCCCAACAGGCAGGAAGAAGCAGTGTGGTGACGCGCACAGAAGGCAAGCAACAGTTCCCCGTAACACCAACACGAGGGACGTTGCCAGTACAACCTGTAGGTCTTCCAAAGTCTGGAATTTTTTTAAAGACTCTGCTGATAACCCCAAAAAGGCCATTTGTACCATCTGCCATGTCAGCATCAGCAGGGGTGACAAAACTACCAGCCTGACCACCACCAGCATGATCAGACACATGGCAGCAAAGCACCCGACTTTGTGGGGTGAACCCCAGGGTCCACGACCAGTGTCAGTGGGTGTCACCACTGCTTCTTCCGCTGTTGTGCGTGCAATAGAACCCCCTGTTGTGTGTGCAAGGCAATCCCCTGTCCATACTGCATGCAAAGATGCCCCCTCCTCTCAGTCTTCACTTGTTATGGCAGTTTCTCAAGAAACAGCATCAACGTCCACGTCCCACCGCAGCGTTCAATTGTCCATATCCCAGACCTTTGAACGAAAGTGGAAATTCGCAGCCAACGCCCCACAGGCCACAGTCCTAAATTCGCACATTTCACGACTGCTTGCATTGGAAATGCTGCCTTTTAGGCTGGTGGAGACGGAATCCTTCCGCAACCTTATGGCGGTGGCCGTCCATCGGTACTCGGTCCCCAGCCGACACTATTTTGCCCGTGTGCCATCCCTGCTCTACACAAGCACGTGTCCCAAAACATCTGCCGTGCCCTCAACAACGCAGTTACTGGGAGAGTCCACCTGACAACGGACACGTGGACAAGTGCTTGTGGCCAGGGACGGTACATCTCCCTGACGGCACACTGGGTAAACATAGTGGAAGCCGGGACCCAGTCGGACCTTGGGACGGAACACATCCTCCCCACACCGAGGATTGCGGGCCCTATGTCAGTCAGAGTTGCCCCCACAGTGTACAGCTCCTGCGCATCATCCTCCTCCTCCTCATGTTCAGCCTCCATCTCAGATATCACCACATCAGTTACAAGCTGGAAGCACTGCAGTACTGCCTCAGCCAAGCGGCAACAGGCTGTGCTGAAACTCATAAGCTTAGGTGATAAACCTCACACTGCTTGTGAGTTGTGGACAGCTGTGAAAGAGCAGGTATATCTGTGGCTGAGACCACTGAACCTACATCCAGGCATGGTCGTGTGTGACAATGGCCGTAACCTGGTGGCGGCTCTGAGGCGAGGCGAGATCACACACGTACCATCCCTGGCTCATGTGCTTAACCTCGTGGTTCAGCAGTTTCTTAAATCGTACCCCGAGTTGCCAGATCTGCTCGTCAAAGTACGCCGCCTGTCAGCTCATTTTCGCAAGTCGGCTACAGCTTCCGCCGCCCTTGCTGTGTTACAGCAGCGTTTGCAGCTTCCGTCACACCGACTGGTGTGTGATGTCCCCACACGTTGGAACACTACTCTCCACATGTTGCAAAGGATTTGTGAGCAGAAGAGAGCAGTTGTGGAGTACCAGCTGCAACAAGGCCGTCGATATTCAGGTCAGACTCCACACATAAGACCTCAGGAGTGGACCTGGATGTCTGACATATGTACCATCTTGACAAACTTTGAGGAGTCCACCAAGATGGTGAGTGGCGATGACGCCATCATTAGCGTCAGCATTCCACTTGTCTGTCTTTTGCAACGCTCTCTGCAGAGAATTAAAGAGGAGGCATTGCAGCCAGAGTATGATGAGATGGATCAAGAAGCCGTAGCGGTCGATTACACACAGCCCAGCCTCATCTCATCCCAACGTGCATTGGGGGACAATGAGGGAGAGGAGGAGGAGGAGGAAGAACAGGAGCTTGTATCATGCGCTGTAGACGGTAGTACTTGTACAACTGTCATACCGTCGGTTCAGCGTGGGTGGCCTGAGGACAGGGGGGAGGAGGAGGAGAGCATGGTCAGTCGTCATCTTGGTGAGGACACGGAAGTCTTGCCCGTTACCAGTCTGGCAAGCATGGCTGACTTTATGTTACGCTGCCTTAACCGTGACCCTCGCGTTGTCAAAATGTTGGGTGACAGTCATTACTGGTTGGTGACACTTTTAGTCCCCCGCTATAAGGAGAACTTTCACTCTTATTCCTGAGGTGGAGAGGTCTACAAAAATGGGGCAGTACCAGAAGGCCCTTGCTGCAGAACTGTTAAAAAAATTCCCATCTGAACACGCTAGCAGCAGAGGTCACAGTTCGTTGCCCAACCAAGGCGTACATGCGAGAGAGACGCAACTCCAATCCAGCAGAGGCAGGGGAACACTGTCAACGTTCTGGGACAGTTTTCTCAGACCCTCCCTTCGGACAGACCCTGAGGCGCGGGGTACTCTCACAAGGAGTGGAAAGTTTCAAAAGATGGTGAGGGAGTACCTTGCCGAACGTACCATCGTCCTCCGTGATTCCTCTGTGCCTTTTAATTATTGGGTATCCAAGCTGGACACTTGGAATGAACTCGCTCTGTACGCCTTGGAGGTCCTGGCCTACCCTGCCGCTAGCGTGTTATCGGAGCGTGTTTTTAGTGACGCTGGGGGAAATATAACTGATAAGCGCACTCGCCTGTCAACTGACAATGCTGACAAGCTGACCCTTATCAAAATGAACAAGGGCTGGATTGGGCCAGACTTCTCATCACCACCAAATGACAGCAGAGTAACATAAAGTCAAATCCACTGTGTTATTTCGGGAGGTGTATTCACATGCACCGCTTCACACCCACACATGGGTATACGCTTCCTCATTTCGGCTGTTTTATGTTCTTCTCCTTATCCTCAGCCTCCACCACCACTATACCGCCAGGGTGACCATGGTTCGTGTTGCCATTATTGAAAGTTCCTCCGTCCTAATTTTTGTCAGCTTTTGCTTGGAAGGCATAAGCAAAGACTGTGGGAGACCCACTCCCCAATAATGGGAATAATATTTTTAAGATGCTGTACTATATGGCTCTTGTAAGGGGCATTAAAACCGTCTTGTTAAGCTACTGTGACCTCCACCACTTTTCCAAGGGGCATTAAAACCATCTTGTTAAGCTGCTGGGACCTCCACGTCTCTTCTGAGGGGCATTAAAAGCGTCTTGTTAAGCTACTGTGACCTCCACCACTTTTCCAAGGGGCATTAAAACCGTCTTGTTAAGCTACTGGGACCTCCACGTCTCTTCTGAGGGGCATTAAAAGCGTCTTGTGAAGCTACTGCGACCTCCACCACTTTTCCGAGGGGCATTAAAACCGTCTGGTTAAGCTCCTGGGACCTCCACGTCTCTTCCAAGGGGCATTCAAACTGTCTTGTTAAGCTACTGCGACCTCCACCACTTTTCCAAGGGGCATTCAAACCGTCTTGTTAAGCTACTATGACCTTCACCACTTTTCCAAGGAGCATTAAAACCATCTTGTTAAGCTACTGCGACCTCCACGTCTCTTCCAAGGGGCATTAAAACCGTCTTGTTAAGGTACTGCGACCTCCACGTCTCTTCCCAGGAGCATTCAAACCGTCTTGTTAAGCTACTGCGACCTCCACCACTTTTCCAAGGGGCATTAAAACCGTCTTGTTAAGCTACTGGGACCTCCACGTCTCTTCCAAGGGGCATTAAAACCGTTTTGCTAAGCTACTGTGACCTCCACCACTTTTCCAAGGGGCATTAAAACTGTCTTGTTAAGCTACTGGGACCTCCACGTCTCTTCTGAGGGGCATTGAAAGCGTCTTGTTAAACCACTCTGAACTCCACAGCTCTTCCAAGGGGCATTGAAATGTTGTTTTTAATTAACTCTAACCTCCACGACTCTTCGAACGGGCATTGCATTTCCTCCTAATTTTTGGCAGCTTTTGCTTGGAAGGCATAAGCAAAGACTATGGGAGACCCACTCCCTAATAATGGGAATAATGTTTGTAATATGCTGTACTGCATGGCTCTTGTAAGGGGCATTGCAAGTTCCTCCATCCTAATTTTTGGCAGCTTTTGCTTGGAAGGCATAAGCAAAGACTATGGGAGACCCACTCCCCAATAATGGGAATAATGTTTGTAATATGCTGTACTGCATGGCTCTTGTAAGGGGCATTAAAACCGTCTTGTTAAGCTACTGTGACCTCCGCCACTTTTCCAAGGGCATTAAAACCGTCTTGTTAATCTACTGTTACCTCCACGTCTATTCTGAGGGGATTAAAAGCGTCTTGTTAAGCTACCATGACCTCCACCACTTTTCCAAGGGGCATTAAAACCGTCTTGTTAAGCTACTGGGACCTCCACGTCTCTTCCGAGGGGCATTAAAACCATCTTGTTAAGCTACTGTGACCTCCACCACTTTTCCAAGGGGCATTAAAGCCGTCTTGTTAAGCTACTTGGACCTCCACGTCTCTTCTGAGGGGCATTAAAAGGATCTTGTTAAGCTACTGCGACCTCCACCACTTTTCCGAGGGGCATTAAAACCGTCTTGTTAAGCTCCTGGGACCTCCACGTCTCTTCCAAGGGGCATTCAAACCGTCTTGTTAAGCTACTGCGACCTCCACCGCTTTTCCAAGGGACATTCAAACCATCTTATTAAGCTACTGTGACCTCCACCACTTTTCCAAGGGGCATTAAAACCATCTTGTTAAGCTACTGCGACCTCCACGTCTCTTCCAAGGGGCATTCAAACCATCTTGTTAAGCTACTGCGATCTCCACCACTTTTCCAAGGGGCATTAAAACTGTCTTGTTAAGCTACTAGGACCTCCACGTCTCTTCGGCGGTGCATTAAAACCATCTTGTTAAGCTACTGTGACCTCCACCACTTTTCCAAGGGGCATTAAAACCGTCTTGTTAAGCTACTGGGACCTCCACCACTTTTCCAAGGGGCATTAAAACCATCTTGTTAAGCTACTGTGACCTCCACGTCTCTTCAAAGGGGCATTAAAACCGTCTTCTTAAGCCACTCTGAACTCCACAGCTCTTCCAAGGGGCATTGAAATGTTGTTTTTAATTACCTCTAACCTCCACGACTCTTCCAACGGGCATTGCATTTCCTCCTAATTTTAGTCAGCTTTTGCTTTTCTATGCAAAGGTGAAAACTAAGGGAGACCCACTCCCCAATAATGGGTAGAAGGTTTTTAGTACGCTGTAATCCACGTCTGTTTCAAGGGGCATTGCTGTTCCTCATAATTTTTGGAAAGCCTTCCATTCACTGCTTAGGCCAACAGTGTACAGGAGACCCAGTTGCTATAAATGGAAAAAACGGTTTAGTTAAGGCCCTCTGACCTCCATGTCATGTCCAAGGGGCATTGGAGTGCCTCGAAATTTTTGGTAGGCATTGCACTCACTGTATGCCCTATAACTGTGTAGCTGAACCGCTCCTTTTGTTACAGAAACATATCCTACAAGACATATGTGGTTGACTGGCCTGATATTGATGTGAATGGTCCCTGTTCCTCCTGCTCTTTCTCCTTTGCCACCACCTCATCCATCATTTATCACCTGAAGCTTTGTTTTAACGGGAGTCATAGAACTGGGATAGTAGCAGAAAAACATTCAGCAATTCTCGGAGGAGGTAGGATATGCGCCAAAACGCTGACCACCTCAGGCCTAGCCGCTACTACATACATGATCTTGCATTCCAAGAAAACAAAGCAGATGCTAACTTCTATCATCATCATGCTCCTCACCTTGGCACTCTCAACTCCCCTGATGGAGAAACCAGGGCCCACCGGAGGAGTCTGGTTCTCTGGTGGGCTCGTCCAATGCTGCCCTAAAGCAGGCCGGGCTAAGAAAAGTGTGTGGGGGGAAGTTGACAGGAGAAATAGGAGTGGCTGGGGACCGTTTATGGACACCCGGCTGCCCCCAGGCGGCTGGGGACCGTGTGTGGACAACTGGCCGCGGGGCGGCTGGGGACCGAGTATGGACACCCGGCCGCCCCCTGGCGGCTGGGGACCGAGTGTGGACACCCGGCCGACGGGCGGCTGGGGACTGAGTATGGATACCAGGCCGCCAACGCAGCCATGACGTGGTGGCCAGATTCCGCCTCCACATGCCTAAAAGACCCAATTTCAAGTGCAAGCAAGCAGTATGGTATTGCAGCCTGGGGGTGGGTGTCAGGCTGCATACTTGCGCTTGCATTGCAAGGAATGGGAGAGGTACAATTGAACACTGCCCTGGGACAAGGACTTGCACGGGGATAGTTGCAAGTCTGCATCTTCTGATGCGGCAAGGATGACTTCTGATGGGCGCACTTTTAGGCAGTGACCTGGGTGTCAGAGATGCTTCCAGAGGTCTTCCCCATGCTGTTCCCATGTCTTTTCAGCACTGTATGCATGTGTCACACAGCACATGGCCAGATAAGGTTGTAAAATGTTAAAATGACATTTCCCGGTGAATGCATTTGTCACGGTTGAAAGCAATACAAAAGTGCAAAAACGCATAAAAAATGCTACTTGTGAACATAGCCCAAGGTGTGGAGGAGTATTTTTTTGGGGGGTTATTTATTTTAGCTTATACACAAGTCTTTACCCTGGAAAGGAACTTCCTTAACATATTTCACAGGAAAGCAGTTTCAGTTTCGTTTTTGAACATTTTATTGTGAGCCCTTAAAAGCATGAGACGTGGCATTATCATGCATGAAATGATCTCGATGGTCCAGATGGATGGAGTGGAGGATGGCTGGTTGATGGACACCCCATGCAAACATGGCTACGGCGCTAACAAGGAGGAGGTGGAGTAATGTTTTGGGCTGGAATCATGGGGAGAGAGATTGTCGGCCCTTTTAGGATCCCTGAAGGGGTAAAGATGAACTCCATAATGTATGTTGAGTTTCTCAAACAGCACATGAATATTCAACCTCTCTCCACGGCCACAGGAGTGGAGAGGGGTGAATATTCATGCCCTTTAATAAGCGGGCACACGCGATAGCTCGGCAGCAGCAGGAGCCGCAGTGCGGCTACACTGTGTGCCGGCTATTAAGCAGCATGAAGTCACTGCTCCCCGCGCACACAGTCCCAGCGTGGGGAGCAGTGACTTCCGGCAGCTATCTCTCCATGTGAGCCGCGCATGGCAGTGACGCCATGCGCTGCTCACATGAAGAGATCAGTGCGGGTAGACAGGATGCAGCACTGGAGAGAGAAGAAAGGTGAGTAGGAGTGTTTATTTTTTTTTATGTGCAGCCTGATGGGGATTAGGGGACCATGCATACTAGGATAAGGATGAGGGGGCCATACATACCAGGGTATGGATGAGGGGACCATACATACCAGGGTAACGCTGAGGGGGCCATACATAACAGGATAAAGATGAGGGGGCCATACATAACAAGATAAACATGAGGGGGCCATACATACCAGGATAACTTTGAGGGGGGCATACATAACAGGATAAAGATGAGGGGGCCATACATACCAGGATAAGGATGAGGGGTGCCATGCATACCAGGATAGGGATTAGGGGTGCCATGCATACCAGGATAGGGATTAGGGGTGCCATGCATACCAGGATGGGGATTAGGGGTGCCATGCATACCAGGATGGGGATGAGGGGTGCCATGCATACCAGGATAGGGATTAGGGGTGCCATGCATACCAGGATAGGGATTAGAGGTGCCATGCATATCAGGATAGGCATTAGGGGTGCCATGCATACCAGGATAGGGATTAGGGGTGCCATGTATACCAGGATAGGGATGAGGGGTGCCATGCATACCTGGATAGGGATGAGGGGTGCCATACATATCAGGATGGAGGGGTTTCATGCATACCAGGATGGAGGGATGCCAGGCATACCAGGATGGGGATGGGGACCACGTATAAAAGGAAGGGGGGGGCATATATACCAGGATAGGGGATATTGTCAGAATTGGGGGATATTACCCCTATACCAGTGTCAGCAGAAGACCCCCTCCCCCTTAAAAGTGCATCATGAACACATTTTTTGCTTACATTTTTTATTTTTTTATTTTCCTCCTCTAAAACCTAGGTGCGTCTTATGGTCCGGTGTGTCTTCTAGCCCAAAAAATACGGCAAATATAATTTTATATATAAATCAAAATAAATGGTATTATTTTCTGGCCACCTACTTTTGGACCATCCTGTATATATATATATATATATATATATATATATATATATATATATATATATGCACAGTATTTATATTTATATTTAAGACCTTATAAACCCTGTAAGCAGCTTGGAAGTTTGCAGCTATAATACACCAAGCAGACAATATCCTACACATTTGGTTCCCAACATTTCAAGCTTTTGACTTGTAGTAACATTTGTGGAGGGGAAAGGACTCAATGCCTGTATAAGAGGGGCTGGGCATTGTTCATATCCAAATTTCTTGAAGAATATAAGAATAACGGCATATAACCGCCAGATAAGAAGAGATTCTGACAATGTAAGGATAAAATGCTGACAATTTTATTTAAAATAATAGATAAAAAATATATAAAAAATAGACAAGGAAATAAACCTCCAAACATAAAGGGGGGATAGGAAACACAGTATGGTCTGATAATAATAAACAATGTAATTGAAAACAGCAACACACAGGAATGTACACCTAAACGGGGTACGGTAAATTACCCCACATAATGAAGAGACATATTTATATAACTTGAAGTACTCCACCAAATCTTGCGCAAGTGCGACGAGGGGAGTATATCCATGTTAATAAGAGTTATATACAGCAAACTAAAGGAGCTCTAAATGGGATAATAAGGCTAATGTGTTAGGTCCCTGTAGGAGAAAACAAAAGATGTATTGAAAAAGGGATTAGGGATACCGCATTATAAAGTGGATCCTGGAGTGCTCAAAGACCTGCTGTGTCCTCCCCACACCCGACGGACACCGTTTCGCTTGATCGCTTCTTCTGGGGGCGTGCCATGACACATGCAGCTTTATCAATCATAAGATGTATTGACTTTCTGGAACAGACACGTTGACAGAGTCCTTAGGAACAGTTCAATAGTAGTATTTAATGCAGATGTCCTTTCAAGCAACAGGTTTTCCATAAACAATTACAGGCTTTTACTTCACAAAGGCACAATAGTACACAACATTCTTTATCCTGCAGTGAGATGGGGGGGGGGGGTTGGTGAGGGAGATGATCCCTGTAAAACAATTCCTTCCAGTTCTTATCTTACTGTCCGATGATAGGATTCCTCAACTAGCAGTACAGGGTCCCTGAACTTAGCCCAGCTTCACTCATCACTTGAATCCTGTTCACTATGGTTCACTTGCCTGAATTTCTGTGAGATACAGATCACACACAACTTCTCCCTTTCCCCTGCTCCTAGAGAGTAAACAACTTCCCCACAATCTTCCTGGGGCTCTGCTAGCCACTCCTGTCTCCTGTGACTGTGTTAACCCCTCTAGATGCTGGATGCTTCTGAAGCCAACCACTTCCAGTCTCCTGTGATTGTGTTAACTCTTCTAGTTGCTGGATGCTTTTGAAGCAACAGCAGTACTTCTGCCTGTCATAGAGACTTTGATAATAAGGTACCTAGTACTGCATAGTCCGGGATGAGGGTCCCTACAACCACTGATTTTACTTATGAAAATTATAAATAGGAATTTAAACTTTCTCCCATTACAATGACTTTCGGAATACTCTATCTCAAAGCATGGTGGTGATCCATAGATAATTACATTGCTGTCATGGGTTAATTATATACCATTTCTCTCTGCTGATAAGACAAGCTGCCTTGTTCTACCAACCAATAGCATGTCTGATCTCTATCTGTATAAGACAATATTAATCTCACTTCTTCCCTCCATTGATCATTAATATGTGCAGTGTATCAGATGGTCCTTAAAAGAGCCAATATTCAGTACCTCCTCAGACCCTCCATATCAACGGTTCAACCGACATGTGTTTTGGGGTCCTTGACAGATGATTGTCAGGGAAGATAAGGTTCCAGGATGTCCAATTTCGGACTGCTGATCTTTTTGTCCTCTCAGAGATAAGCCACCTCCAAAGATGTTTGATAGCGGCTCTCTCATAGAGAACACAGGTGCACTCAGCTGTGTATGGGAAAGACGGCCGAAATAGATGCCCGATCATCAATCGTCCTATCTAAAGTGTATGGGAGGCTGTACTCATCTCTAACAATAAAATGTCTCTTATAGTGAGATTTCAAGGTTTTCAAAAGAACTAAACAATATAAATTAAAGAGTTCCTTCGAGATAACATAGTTGCATTTTTTAAGAAACAGCACCACTCTTACCTATGGGCTATGTCTGGTACTGCAGGTTAGCATCATTATCTTGAATTACTCTGAAATGCAATAGGAAACGCAACCCATGAATAAGAGAAGCCCCATTTCTAAAAGTAGGAAGTTATTTCTTCTTATCTTATAAAACTTTTATAACCTTGGCTACTTCTTTTTTGCCAATATCCAGTATATAAGAGTATACAAGAAATTGTCCCATGAAAATAATGTCCATATATCAGGGCAATTGGACATTTGAGACAGAGGTTCTATGGTGTAGGATGTCAGCAGAGCAAACTCAGTCTCTGACGCATTCTGGCAATGTATTACACAGCAGCCATTAATTAGAATGGGTGCCATGTAATACTGCATTTCACCTATAGTAGCGCTATTTCAACACAGTAAATTATGTTTCATCATACAAAATATTGTAATTACGGTATACATATCAGCATGACATTTTTCATTTTATAAATAGATGTCTCTGTGCTCCCCCACTTTGTATTCCTTCTTCCATATTCTAGTCTGTAATTATGTTTTCCATCTGACATGGTGGAGGAGGGTAAGGCGCATACGGCGCACACTGAATCAATTACTCCCTTTACATTTCTTAACCTCATCAAATGCATAGAATAACATTGAACTCCATGTACTAACCAGGAGAGGCCTGGAGAGTGATACAGAATAGGAAATGAAGATCAAACCCATTTCGGGGAGATCCTGTGGTTGGAGTAAAAGAGTAGCAGAGGCTTTGAGCCCAAATCTATCAGGAAAAGATGCAGGAACACTTACATGGTGTAGTATCACACAACTTTTTGGGCTTTGCAAGGATATCTTTGCAAAGAGAATATGCTGGAGGTCTAAACATGAGAAGGCTCAAGTGGCTTCAGGGCCGGGACAAGGTATTTTGGTACTCTAGGCAGATGAAGCTGACAGCGCCCCCCACCCCGATGAACCCTCTGCACCCAAGTAAAGGAATGAGCCAGAGATTAAGCTAAAACGACCCCTAAAGCACCCCATTTTTTTCACCAAAAATACTAGCAAAACTAAAAAAAAAGTACTTTAAGGCTGAGGCTCAACAGGGAGTGTGTTTTCAAAGATATATATAGAATCATTCATTGTTAGTGGACCAGTTACACAATACGAGGGATAAATAGCGATATTCATCCCTGACATCCTATATTTTATATGTAAGACAGTCATGCAAAGTAGTATAGCTTAACTATAATGGGGGCCGTTTGGTTTCAATTAAAGTGTCCATCCTTTGGCAGATGCCCTAATGGAAACTAAACAGACCCCATTATAGATACAGGGATACGGATATGTATGATTGTTTTTAAAGAAGCACGCCTCCTCCTCCAATCAAAATTTTATTCTCTTAATATATTGCAATCATCATATTACATAGCACTGTGTACTTACAATTGCTCATTTTGCCTTTCTACTCAGCTAATTCTTTCCTTTCCCATTAGGTCTATGACATCAGATGATTAAAAACTGACTAGCTGAACCTATAATTCCCAGTATGTCCTTAACAACGGTAAGGAGATGCTGGGAGTTGTTAGCAGTCTTTATTAGACTGCGGACCATATAGGCACCACAGAACTGATGAGACGTAGTCAGCATCAACAAGTGAACATTTACATCCAGATACCTTATAGGTGACAACTTCTCTGAGTCTTTTCTTTCTTTTCGTCTCCATCTTGTTCAGAAGCCATGATGACTTTTCATATCCACAGCTCTTCCCTCCATATTCCTTGTTCTCCGGTCTTCTGCAGCTCATCCCAACACAGTGCCCTTTAAAAATAAGAGTGTTATTATAATGCCCTCTGCATAAAAATATCTGTCCACAATAAGACATATATAAGCCTCCTATAGTATTTGGCCTCCACACTATCCTCCTTAATGAGCTACACTCACCACACTGTCTGCCATTGTCAGCTATAACCGCTACACCATCCGCCCTTTATGAACCACGGCCTATACCATGGCTGTCCCCTCTCTACTTTTCCCTTACACTGTCTATATCTCCACATTGCCCCCCCCCACCATGCTAACCTCTCCATACTGTGCCCCCATTTCACGCTGCCCCCTCTCCATATGCATTATGTGCCCCTTTTCACACTATGTCCTCATACTGCCTACCATGTTGTCCTCTCCAAACTATATCCTTTCCTCATACTGTTCCCCTACACACTTAGCCGCCCATACAGTGTGATATCCACAACATACCCCCAATATACACTATGATGTCCATCACAGCCACCCAATATACAGTATGATGTCCCTCAAAGCCCCCTATACAGTATGATTCCCCCACAGCCCCCTATGCAATGATGACCCCACATATCCTATATAGTATGATGTCCCCACAGCCCAGGTATAATGTACCCCACAGCTCCCAGTATACTGTTCCTCACAATCCCCGATATAATATCATGTCCCCCACATTCCCTCTTGTGGTAGTGTGGCACCCCAGGGGTCTGGTTTTCCACAGTAATGTAATGTTATGTCTGAGAGCAGGTGGGAGGTCCTTTGGTCAGGGATCCTGTGCATGCCACACCTCCTGCCCAGTCTTGGGAGGGGAAGAACTTCCCCTATATAAACCCGGGGCTGAAGCAGGGTTAGCAGTCAAGGAGAGTAGAGACAAGAAACAGCAGAAGCAATACTACTACGAGTCAGGGGCTGGCAGCTGCAGAGCTCGCCCTGACTGAGAAGCTTTCTTACCGGACCCGGCGTCCGAGGCTGTGGGGACTAACTCTTACCCAGCAGCAGAAGCCGACCGGCAGGGGATTTCAGGTCCTCAGGCCCAGAAACCCGAAGGCACGGTCACACGCGTGGGACCAGCACCGCCATCGTGGAGCGGAAGCCATTAGAAGGCCCCGAGTCACCGGCCATACGGGTGAGCACCACACGGTACACTCAGGGACGTGGGCTACTTATATCCGCTTCTAGCAAGGTAGCCAGAAGAGTACAGTCAGTTTGGGAGGCCTACAACTCCGCCTGGCCAGGGGAGATCCCATCTGCTCAAGGACTGACCAGGCCCCGTTCACTAGCAAGTACTCCGGGAGGGTCTATCGTTGTTACCAGTAAAGACCCTGAATTACACCGCACCGTCTCTGAGTGGTTCCTGCTACCCCCATCATCCACATCTGCTGCCCTGAGGCCATACCCCTCCCGTTGGGGGTTATACCATCTACGCTGCACCATCCATCCACCGGCCTCAGCGGACTGTCCTGCAGCGGCAGCTCCATAGCTGCATTCAACGGGTGGCGTAGTCGTCCTACATCTACCGCTGTTACATCGCCGCTCAGTTTGACTCCCTGGGCACGGACCGGGTCACCGCCACGAGACTACAACCCTCAAGAGATCCGGCTCCGGGTAAGCTCCCGCGTGCGCAACGCAGCGCGACACAGGCCCAGGTGCGCGTCAACTTTGGCGTAGTTGGCAGGATTTCGTGCCCGCAACCACCGGGTACTGCGTGCCTGAAAAAGAGACTTTTCAAACTTACCTGTGGTGAAGATTCCCGCCATCCGGCGCCATCTTCAGCCTTCTTCCCGCCATCGGTGAAGTTTCCCGCCATCCGGCGCCATCTTCTGCCTTCTTCCCGCCCTCCGTGGAGTTTTCCCGCCATTGGACGCCATCTTGAGGACGCCGCGCGGGAAGAAGAGGGGCGTGGACTCCGAAAGCGCGCGAGAACTGAAGCCCCGCCTCACGTCCGGACGTTGCGTAAGGTCCTGGAAGGAGCCCAGCAGACGCCGACGTCACAGGAGCGCGACGGAAGGTCCTCAACCCTGACGATCCACTGCGGAGCCGCGGCCTACGGAAGAGGATCATCGCAAGGTAGGCCACGGTCCACTAGGGGGGAGGGAGATGTCGGATACGGAGGAGAGCTTCACTGCCTCAACCCCCGCCAGCGCTACCGCTGCTGCAGTTATGCCCTTCACCATGCCCTATATCCCGGGAGCAGCTTGGCTACCCCAGTACTCAGGGGAGTCACATACCCTGCATGACTTTAGAGAAAAGCTGGATAGCCTCTTCCAGGTGTACCCCCTCACAGAAGAGCAAAAAGTGAGCATCCTGGTGGCCCAACTAACCGGGGCAGCCAAAAGGGAAGTAAAATCCTGGCCACCTGGGAGGAAGACTGTCGCAGGGATACTAACCCGGCTGAAGGACACCTTTGATACCCGCACCTCAGCCGAGATTAAGCTTAGATTCTACGGGTGCAAGCAGCGAGCGCATGAGAGTATAAGGGACTATGCACTAAACCTACAAGAGGCCCTGAGGGCCATTAAGCAGACCGACCCTGATGGAGTGGGAAACGAGGACAGACTGTTGACCGAACAGTTTATAGAGGGACTGTATTGTAATACCCACCGAACCCAGTTGCGGGCAATGGCCTTACAGGATCCCCATCTGGGCTTTGCACAGTTCAAGGACAGAGCCATCCGGGTGCTCCGAGAACCGGCACCGGGTGGCGTTGTGACCCACAAGCGCCCTGCTATCACTTACCACCAGGAGGCGGCGCCCTTGTCGGCAGGGCCTGTGGGAGCTGATGCGCAGGCTTTGGACAATGACCCGGCTCCAGACCTACACCATCAGGTCCAAGAGCTAGCTAAGAGCGTTGCTGCGCTAACCCGAACTGTGCAGTCTTTACAGGCTTCCACCCCAGGGAAGATCCAGCTGGCATCCGGACCGGAGGACATCCCGTGGCGTCGACCAAGGAGGACCCCACCGGCCAGAGGAAGACCCAGTGACCGATACAGCGAGGACGGACGACCCATCTGCCGCCGCTGCAATCAACCTGGACATATGGCAAGGTACTGTTCTTTAAACGGTCACAACCTGGGGTAGAGGGCCAACCCCCAGGAAAAAGATCACCAGGCCCATCGAACTGGCGCGACAGATATGTGGGAGGACGTCCAGTCTTGCCTGTGGTACTGGATGGCATTCCCATGAGTGCCCTACTGGACACCGGGTCACAGGTCACCACCATCCCGTACGTGCTCTTTAAGCAGTACTGGAATGACTCGGATATTACCCGCTACCCTGACGACGACTTGAGTATCATCGCCAGCAATGGCCAGCCCGTGCCACACATTGGATTTAAAGAGGTGACCATCAAAATCGGTAGAGTCGAACTGGCAGCACAGGGACTGATCATTGTAGATATTGACAAACATGAGAGTCACCCAAAAATAACTCTAGGAACTAATGTAATTGAAAATTGTCTTGCAGAGGTGATTTTCCTTTTACAGCAGGTTGCCAAGAACGCCAGCTCCGGCGAGCAGCGGGTGCTCCAGAAAGAGATCCGGGCACTGATGCGACGGCAACAGGTGGAACTCTCCGGCGGTGAGATTGGTAGCGTAAGAATGTGTGACCCTTTTCCTATTGCCATGCCCCCAAAAAGTGAAATGATGATTTGGTGCCGGGCAGCTATTGGTCTGAGAGGTAGAGATTACCAGGCAATGGTAGAACCAGTTTACTCAGACAGTAGGCCCACCATTTTGACAGCACGGGGGGTGGTCAATGTACGCCATGGGAGGGTGCCCGTTCGCATAATCAATATCGGGGAGAGGGAAGTGTACCTGCCCCGGTATGCCACGCTAGCCAAATTATATACCATCAACCAAAACTCTATACAGTCTGTGGAACCCTTGCCTCCATCTCACCCGGAGGAAGGTAACGGCTCTAAGAAAGTAATGGAGGATTGGTGTCAGCAACTACACTTGGGAACTGACTCCACTCCCTCCCACCAGAAACAGGGAGTCTACCGGGTGGTTCAAGAGTATGAGAGAGTGTTTAGTAAACACCCGTTAGACTTCGGGCAAGTCAAGGGGGTAGAACACCGCATCCCCACGGGAGATCATCCTCCCATAAAAGAGAGGTATCGACCCGTACCCCCTGCACATTACCAACACGCCAAGGGGATGCTTAGAGACATGAAGGAGGCTGGGGTAATCCGGGATAGCTGTAGCCCCTGGGCAGCCCCACTAGTTTTAGTCAAAAAGAAAGACAACACTATGAGGATGTGTGTAGATTACCGGAAAATCAACCGTATCACACACAAGGATGCGTACCCTTTACCAAGGATAGAGGAGTCTTTGGCTGCTTTAAGATCTGCTAACTTCTTCTCCACCTTGGATCTCACTAGTGGGTACTGGCAGGTTCCTGTAGCAGAGGCGGACCGGGAGAAGACCGCATTCACCACCCCGATGGGACTTAGTGAGTTTACCTGCATGCCGTTTGGACTTTGTAACGCACCAGGAACCTTCCAACGATTAATGGAGTGCTGTCTGGGACACAAAAACTTCGAGACGGTCCTGTTGTACCTGGACGATGTCATCGTATATTCCAAGACTTATGAGGACCACCTGAAACATCTGGCGGAAGTGTTCGAAGCCCTGGCAAGTTACGGCCTGAAGGTGAAGCCCTCTAAGTGTCACCTCCTGAAGCCAAAGGTGCAGTACCTGGGACACGTGGTGAGCGCTGACGGAGTGGCTCCCGACCCTGATAAGATCACCGCAATTAAGGAATGGCCAAGTCCCTCCAGTGTAAAGGAAGTGCGGCAGTTCCTCGGGTTGGTAGGCTATTACCGCAGATTCATCCCCGGTTTCACCAAAAAGGCAGCACCTATGCAGGACCTCCTGATAGGCCAGTCCCGGAAGGCCAAGAACCAGAAGCCGCCCTTCAAATGGGAGGAGCTGGAAGAAGAGTCCTTCCGCCAGCTGAAGATGGCCCTCACGGGGGATGAAATCCTGGCGTACCCGGATTATAGCCAGCCCTTTATCCTCTACACCGACGCCAGTAACATCGGGCTAGGAGCCGTACTGTCCCAGATTCAGCAAGGGAAAGAACGAGTAATCGCCTACGCCAGCCGAAAACTGCGACCCACCGAAAGGAACCCCGAGAATTACAGCTCATTTAAGCTAGAGTTCCTGGCCGTGGTATGGGCAGTCACCGAGCGCTTTAAGCATTACCTCGCTTCTTCCCGGTTCACCGTGTACACGGATAACAACCCGCTGACACACCTGGACACGGCAAGACTCGGTGCCCTGGAGCAGAGGTGGATGGCCCGTCTGTCCAACTACGAGTTCACAATCAAATACCGGGCAGGACGCTCCAATACCAACGCGGACGCCCTGTCCAGGATGCCCAACCTGCCGGACGGAGGAGAAGATCCGGAGGGACTGGAAGAAGTTGAACTCCCTGCGTTCCACCGTCATGGGACTATTCAGTATTCCCACCAGGTAAGGAGTAAGCAGACTGCTACGTTGAACCCCTTACCCCACTACAACTGGGCGGAAACGCAAGACAGCGACCCTGCCGTCCGACTGGTGAAGGAGATGCTGACTCGGCCGGAGGCTCGCCTTGAACCAGACGCTCCGGAGGAAGCCAAACAACTATGGGCAGAGAAGAGTCGACTGTTCCTTTACAAAGGGAAGTTGTGCCGCAGAATGGTTAACTCCCGGACGCATGAATTACTCTGGCAAGTAGTGGTGCCACGAAGGGACGCAGCCATGGTGATGGAGGCATACCACGACGGAGCTGGGCACTTCGGGTGGAAGAAGCTGGAGTTCCTGCTGCGCGAGCGGTTCCACTGGGTAGGCATGAGGGGAACCATTGAGAAGTGGTGCAGAGACTGTGGCCCGTGCAACCTGAGAAGGAAGGACCGTGCCAGCCAGAAGACTCCCCTGCAGTCCATCGTCACCCGGCAACCGTTGGAACTGGTAGCCTTGGATCATGTAAAACTGACCCCAAGCAGAAGTGGCTACGTCTACGCGTTAACCATCGTGGATCATTACTCCCGGTTTCTGGTTGTCGTCCCCGTCAAGGATTTAACGGCTCAAACAGCAGCTAGAGCCTTCCAGCAGCACTTTTGCCGTCCACACGGGTACCCGGACCAAGTGCTGACGGACCAGGGACCTGCCTTTGAAGCGGAGGTCTTCCAGGAATTCTGCAATCTGTATGGCTGCCGGAAGATAAGGACGACACCCTACCATCCGCAAACTAATGGACTTTGTGAGAAAATGAACCAGGTGGTAATGGATCTTCTAAAAACGTTGCCCCTGGAAGAACGCAGTCTGTGGCCTGAGAAGTTGCCCGATCTGGTGGACCTATACAACCACATCCAGGTAGGTTCCACCAACTGTACCCCGGCTTACCTAATGAGGGCAAGACCTGGTAAGTTACCTGTTGACCTGGAAATGGGAGTCCTGACACCCGAGGACACTTCACCAGAAACAGACTGGGACACAGAGAGGCAGCAGCAGTACCGGAGAGTACAGGAGAGCGTGGAGCGAAGTCTCTGTCAGGCTAGGGAAAGACAAGAGAAAACTTACAACCAGTATGCTCCCGCTGTTCCCCTGGTACCCGGAGAGCAGGTCTTGAAGAGGAAGAGACGGCTCCACAAGTTGGATGACCAGTGGGAGAAGGACCCGTACACCGTACTGCCCTCAAGCCACGAGAACCCGAAGGTTTGTACCATCAGTAAAGACGGAGGGGAAACCACAGCCATTGTATCCCGGGACCACCTGAAGAAGTGTCCCGAACAACTGAGGAACCCTGAAGAGGAACAAGAAGACCATCGACCCGTAGAGGAAAGGGAAGATATGGTTAGTACTGTGCTCGGGGACTTCCCTCGGTCTTGGACTCAAGTCAATGGTGCAGTTGTGGTACCCGTACTCACCTTCCTCCAACCAGCATCCCAAGCACCTACGGAGCAACAGGTAGAGCTGGAAGAACAGCCGGTCCAGGAGGCAGAAGACTACACACAAGCAGAACAGGAGGATCAACCCTCTGCTTATAGTGAACCTGCCGTACCCCTAGTGAGACAAAGAGCCGGTAGACAGCTGCCCAGTTTACCCTTGACAGCTCCTACACCCTGTAGTTCAGGGCCAGACAGTCAGCTCCGTAGGTCCACTAGGGCCACTAGAGGCCAGTTACCCGCACGCTGGAGGATTTGAAGTGTATAAATTGTTTTATTTATGTTTATCTGTGTATTGGTGCTTGTGTATAATTTTGTGTTTCCAGTTATTTTTAGGAATCCTTGGTGGATTTACCGGGAATCCTTGTACATAGTTGGAGCGTAACCCAGGATGGACTAGAGACTGTTAAGGACTCGGGGTAGGACAGACCCCTACCTGGTTACGTCTCCCTGTTTTGGTGAAATGGACACCTTGCTTTTCTTCAAAGACTACACCCGGTTACGGACATGCCGTAACCACCTTTATGTGTTTCTTATTGTATTGTTATTGTTATATCTTGTTATGTTTTTCTAAAATGTGTTTAGTCCCGGAGTACTAAATTTTACTAGGGGGGAATGTGGCACCCCAGGGGTCTGGTTTTCCACAGTAATGTAATGTTATGTCTGAGAGCAGGTGGGAGGTCCTTTGGTCAGGGATCCTGTGCATGCCACACCTCCTGCCCAGTCTTGGGAGGGGAAGAACTTCCCCTATATAAACCCGGGGCTGAAGCAGGGTTAGCAGTCAAGGAGAGTAGAGACAAGAAACAGCAGAAGCAATACTACTACGAGTCAGGGGCTGGCAGCTGCAGAGCTCGCCCTGACTGAGAAGCTTTCTTACCGGACCCGGCGTCCGAGGCTGTGGGGACTAACTCTTACCCAGCAGCAGAAGCCGACCGGCAGGGGATTTCAGGTCCTCAGGCCCAGAAACCCGAAGGCACAGTCACACGTGTGGGACCAGCACCGCCATCGTGGAGCGGAAGCCATTAGAAGGCCCCGAGTCACCGGCCATACGGGTGAGCACCACACGGTACACTCAGGGACGTGGGCTACTTATATCCGCTTCTAGCAAGGTAGCCAGAAGAGTACAGTCAGTTTGGGAGGCCTACAACTCCGCCTGGCCAGGGGAGATCCCATCTGCTCAAGGACTGACCAGGCCCCGTTCACTAGCAAGTACTCCGGGAGGGTCTATCGTTGTTACCAGTAAAGACCCTGAATTACACCGCACCGTCTCTGAGTGGTTCCTGCTACCCCCATCATCCACATCTGCTGCCCTGAGGCCATACCCCTCCCGTTGGGGGTTATACCATCTACGCTGCACCATCCATCCACCGGCCTCAGCGGACTGTCCTGCAGCGGCAGCTCCATAGCTGCATTCAACGGGTGGCGTAGTCGTCCTACATCTACCGCTGTTACATCGCCGCTCAGTTTGACTCCCTGGGCACGGACCGGGTCACCGCCACGAGACTACAACCCTCAAGAGATCCGGCTCCGGGTAAGCTCCCGCGTGCGCAACGCAGCGCGACACAGGCCCAGGGGCGCGTCAGTAGCCCCCACAGCCAGCCCCTCGTATGTCACCGCAACCTACCCGACTTATGTCCCCCAGAGCCAGCCTGTCTTATGTTCACCACAGCCAGCCCATCTTATGCTCCCCACAGCAAGCCCCTTTAATGTCAACCACATCCAGCCCCTCTTATGTCCCCAATAGCCAGCCCCTCTTATGTCCCCCACATCCAGACCCTCTTATATCCTAAATAGCCAGGCCCTTTTATGTCCCCCATACTCAGCCCCTCTTATGTCCCCCACATCCAGCCCCTCTTATGTCCCATATAGCCAGCCCCTTTTATGTCCCCAACATCCATCTTCCACATCTTTTTTCTCCCAAAGTGCGCCCCCCTCGGGGAGGCAGGTCGCCGCGCTCTAGGCGGATGCCAACCCTGCCTACCCTTCGTCCTGGCCCTGGGTGGCTTCATAGCAGAACTTGGCCTCCTTGTTTCCAAGAGTCTGCAATGCATGTGCACTCTCTTACCCAAACTTTTGGCATGATATGATCAATCAGATGCTTCCCTACTCTGTTTTCTAATGTCAGAGACTTTTTGTTTTGACAGTGACTTTAGAGAGGAGGAACCAATAGAAGGTGACTGAACAGGTATGAGTATGAGGTCAAGATCAGCTGCCCCGTATCAAAGCTGCCACGTGGGTTGATGACATGGTACATGACTGCATAACTTAAAAGGAACTGTACTTTCAACAAACTTTGCATAAATCAATAGTACAGGTGAAAATAAGAAAATTTGCAATATATCATATCAGGGAATTCTGCTTCTTTCTCTACATATGAGACATGTATTTCCCCTACCCCTGGATCCTGAACTTGTCATCCACTCTGAGAGAAAAACAGCTCAACTCCATCTTGACTGCTAGTCATTGACATGTCAGATTACACAGTCTATTACACTATATGGAGAGGGGAGTAGGTGGAGTGAGGAACAGAGTGAGAAAACAGGAAGAGGGAGACACAGAAAGATGATTCTGAGCTTTCTAACAAGTCTTTACCTCAACCCAGAGCTTGATTCACATTCACAAAGCTCGGTACTGCTGTATATTGTCCTCCCTGCTGCTGTTTCTGTCCATGTACTAAGAAATGAAGAGCAGGGATCCCTCCCCATGTCCTGTGCTGTGTTTTGGTAGTGATCACAGCAGCCAGTCTCTTCCCACTGTCTCAGAGGGGATTGTAATTTAGAGATAGAGCCTGCAGAGGGGAAAACTGGTGAAAATGCAGGATACAAGTCACATAACATTCAGATATAGTGTTATTCCTCATGTACTCACACAGGACAAATTATTATGAAAAGTTACTAGAAAGTACTTTAAAAGGGCCCTAATGATGCTTATCAGAGGACGATGTCATAGGACATAACCTACCAATATGTTTTTTGCAGCATGGGAAGTTTTTGTAAAGGTAATCTGAAATCATGGGAACAAACAATCTTCATGTAAGTGTTTCCTTGGAAGATCCAGAACCATAATCATTGTACTTCAAAATCCTCAATCTAGAGTTAACATCAATGACAGTCCACCCGAGCCACATACATTCATTCCCAGTGATGAGGCCCTTCTCATTTCTATAGTTAAAAATCATTGTCAAGATATAAAGTCCCAATATGTAAACAGGCAGAAAATGCTAGTTTGGAATGGATGGATGGATGGATGGGAAAATTAACTGGTTTATGTGGTTTATGAAGTGATAAATTGGCAAATGAAAGTATGATTGAACAGAGTGATGAATGAATATATGAATTAATGTATTGACAAATAAATAAATGGACCAATGAATGAATATAGCAACAGAAAAATGTATGGAAGAATGAGTTAATAAATTGATGGATGTACAGTATGTACTGTGTATGTGAATAGTAAAATTGGTGAATTAATGATTGACTGAATGGACTCATGATTCAATATATGATGGTGCAGGTCGGTAAATGAATGAATGAGTTGATGAATGAATGTACAAATGGTCAATTTCATGAATGAATATAAGAGGACAAACCGGCAATTAAATAAATTTGTGGATAAATGAGCGATTAAGAGTATAGAGGTACATGAATGAATGGGTTGATGATTGAAATAATATGCATATGAATGAGAAAATGAATGAAAGAATTAATACATTATTTAAGGATTTAATGAATAAATGAACAAACTAGCTAGTGAGGAATTAAATGAATGAATGGACAAAAAATGCCATATTGGAAATTTTTCTACTCCCTCTTCAGGAGGCCCATTTATTCAGAAAAAGTCTTTCTCAATGACAATAATACATTCACTGCTGTTTTCGTGTATCTAGGCCCCTTTGAGCTCCAACAACATCATCTTCTTCCCAACCCTCGGAATGACCCTGCTGATGATGATTGATAATGGTGTTCTTATAACCAACAGATCACAATTGCTTCCAGAATTACAGAGTCGTATTGTTGCTGTGGAGTTTTTCCATCTGAGCAGATCATACAAGGAGTTTTCTATTATAGCAAAAGTCTCTAAAATGCATAAAAGCCTGGAAACACCATAGGGGATACAGAGGACCATTGAAAAGATAACATAGTATCTACCGTATATCTATCTAAACATAGATCTTTAACACGTAGGACTCTTTTTTGATTCAAATCTTCTGGCATTGACATATTGGATGATTATGGATTTCAAGCACTGTCCCATTATCTATGAAAATTGCCAGGTGCATCCAAGAAACTTCCAGCTAGTCTCAAGAATCCAAGTAACAGATGACCTGCATATCTGAAATATTGTACATCATTCTAGTCAAGAGTATTGAGATTGGATCAGATAGATTGATTTTATTTTGTTGGGATTTCTACTCTATTTAGTTTGTTAGGTTGGACGGACCAGGGTTATAATTTGGGGTGAGATGGGTGAGGAGAAGAAGGCATTTTGCCTTGACCACGGTATCTGGTTACAGGGTTAGCACAGCAAACAGAACTTCTGCCCTGACGAAAAAAAAAAAGCTTAGATGCAGTTCTAGGTTGGTCATAACATAAGATGCATTAAGAATCTAAGGGTCGTAATGTAAGATTTGCTCCACTGACAGATAGATAGATACATCAATTGATCATATTGTAGATACACAGTGTATGTACGATATGACTATTTGACTCTAGGTGTTGACCTATGCTTTTTTCTACACCTACTGCATTGAAATTTATTGGTTTGTGACTTCATTTTTTTTTACATCAATAAGTCAAATGATTGATTGATCAATTGATCGTTCAACATATAGATTGAGTCTATTTATTATGGGTTTTAAAAGTAGGGTTTGTTCCCTACTATACAAGTTATGCTTAATGGGCCCACGCTGGTTTAAGAAAAAAAAACAACTATACTCGCCTCCTGGACCAGCACCACTATTCCGCGCTTGCTCTTATCTCCCTGACAGATTGGCTACAGAGGTCACATGACACCCCCGTTGGATGTCGATGCCCACAGACCGGCAGGGACATAGCAGTGAGTGCAGAGTGGTGCTGGTCCAGTAGGTGAGCATTGGCATTTTTTCTCATAAAGCACTCACGATCCATTAAAAGTTCATTCTCATCTTGTTAAATGGGCAAAATTGTAATTTGCTAGAAATAACATGCAACTTTGAAATTTACCTCTTATTAAAATACTCTACATTCTCAAGAACTCAGGGATTTTTTAATTCTGTAGGGTAGGTTTCCTAGGCAAGGTGCACACTTGCAAGTTCTTTGCTGTAAAGCCTGCAAACCCTGATCTAAAGCTGGCGAAATCACTATATGCAGTCAGCTTCAGTCCCCCTAGGCTCCTCTGATGCTAAAGAGGCAAAGATGTCTGTGCTTGCAGCATGGTAGAGCACACAGTTTGGGCCTACAGTGTAATATACCACCAGCCAAAACTGTCAACCTTCAGGAGAGCACTAGTCCCTGAAGCCCCTGATGCAGGGGAGCGGTGTGCTCCTGAAGAATAATCGCAAAACAACCGCTTTAAGTATAAGCTCTAAAGTAGTAGTGAACCCGTGAAGAACTTATTAAGAATGTCCTGTTGTGAATGTACATACACAGGTTCTGTATAGTGTATATTGTGGATTTTCAGAGACTTTGCTTAGGTGGAAACCTAATCTGGGGGTTTGATACTAAAGATATATGGTCTCTCTGGTTCTACTACTGCTTTGTGCACACTAGGGCTATATATGCGTTCCACTTCTGGATGTTGAGTCTATTGGCAGGACGGTCCATTGAGTGCAATGGTCTCCACGTTCTATAACAATATGCATTCATCTATAATCCCTCTGTTCATTATGCATGATATAATGCCCCTAATTGCTTCAGTTGAAACGTCTGGCGTTACACATATAATTACTGGAAGTCTATTACCTCATGATTCACAAAGTAAAAGTGTGGGAAATGCAGCAAATAGCTGTCAATATCGCAGGTTATTTTCAAATCTCATTCTATGAGCGGATAAGAGTAATAACCTTGATATAAGAACATTCAACTTTACACAGAGGAGTGTTTGTGATGGCAGAAGAGGGGTAAGGTAAAGCAATGGGGTGTTGGTCGTTAGAGAAGAAGTGTCCATAAATACTAGTGCCCGGGTGACTCTGGCTGGTCTACTACTATACACAGTAGCACAACTAAGCATCTGTGATCTGATGTCAGTAATCAGACATTTTATTCAGGCTCATAAATCCAAATACTGAAGCCAGCACACCATATACTGGAGTTTTATTACTTTGAGGGCTCATACAATTGACAATGCAGTGTACATAGACCGATGAAGCAGCGCACATATTGCAAATGGTGACGTAAACATTGTTCTCCCCAGCATCAGTTCTTCTAGGGAAATAAATCCATCATATAATATTCATTGGAATATGGCATAATATTCGCTTAAATTTGTGAGTAAAAAAAAATGTTTTTGTACCTCCAAGCAAAATTGGAGCCAAAATTGTTAGTGTGTGCATGTATGACATATGTATTTATACCGGTGTTTAGTATGAGTATGTCTGTGTATGAATGTATGTCAGGGCCGCTCACATCATGAGGTGAGATGAGCATCTCACCTTAAACAGATGTCTGAAGTGTCTCTCAGGGGGTGGCATTTTGCCGCCCCCCAGTAGTGGGATTTAGCCGGTTCTCGTAACTGGTAGGTAAACTGACAGACGCGAATATAGTTGAACATATGAACACTGGTGCTGCAGGGGCAGAAGCTAAAAGCACCTCATCACACTATTGACATAAATTCTGCGAAAACAGTTCGGAACGTACGGTGGGGAGGGGGTTAGTATGGGGGCACAGCATGGAGGGGACAGTATGCAAAAGTGGTAAAAGTGTGAAAGGGGGTACAGTATGATGGAACAGTGTAGAGAGGGGGCAGTGTTTGGGATTACTGTGAAGATAGGGAAAGTTTGGAGGCAGGGCAATGGGCAGAGGCTGTGTGGAGATACGGACAGTGTGAGGAGAAAAAGTGGAGAGGGGACATTGTGAAGTGGGGACAGTATGGAGGCCATAGTTCATAAGTGTGGACAGTGTTGCAATTATAGTTCATAAGGGCAGACAGTGTGGCAGTTATTGTTCATAAGGGAGGACGCTGTGGTGGTTATAGATCATAAGGATGACGATGTGGCAGTTATAGTTTATGAGGAGGATGGTGTGGTGGCTATAGTTTATGAGGAGGATGGTGTGGTGGTTATAGTTTATAACTGGAGATTGTGGCGGTTATATTTCATAAGAGGGGATGCTGTCGCAGTTGTAATTCATAAAGGCACTCAATGTAGAGGCAACATTTTATAGGAGGTGATAGTGTGGAAGCAATGTACCATAAGAGGAATACTGTGGTGGACATAATTTGTTCAGGAAGCACAGTTAGAGGAAACTATACAGTACACTTAGGGATACAGCATGAGCAGATATTTTTATATAGGGGGGCATTATAATGGCACTGTTACATTTATAAGGGCACCTAGATGGGATGTGCTAAAGAAGGCAGGAGAAATGGTAAGTCAACAGAGACAAGCTGTTGTATATGAGGGACAAAAGTCCCTCTGCTCTTGGATCGGAGACCCCGCGACGTCATCGTGGGGTCCTGATTGTTGCCATGGTGACCCAATGTCATGGCGACATCCGGGTCACCAGGCACTAACAAGGTACTGTAGTTTGATCATGCCTAAAGCGAAGTCAAATCTCATCAAACCTATATTCACAGATGTAAACCACCGACTAAACCATATCAAGAAGGGGGAAGGAGGAAAGGGTCAATTAGTGGGTTACAGTCTAAATATATATGATGGTAAACCTACATGCATCTGTAGATGCATGAGTAATATACAGTGCCTACAAGTAGTATTCAACCCCCTGCAGATTTAGCTGGTTGACACATGCGGAATTAACTTGGCATTGTGACATTTGTACTGTAGATCAGTCTGGAAGTGGGAAATGCACTGCAGCAAATTTTTTTTTTTTTTTTTTTAAACGTAAAAAGTTAATTCAGAGTGTCATTTATTATTCAACCCCTCAAACCACAAGAATTCTGTTTGGTCCCCCTAAAGTATTAAGAAGTAGTTCAGGCACCAAGAATAATGAACTTCACATGTATGGATTAAAGATCTCTTTTGCCAGCCTTTTCTGACTATTTAAGACCCTCCCCAAACTTGTGAACAGCACTCAGACATGGTCAACATGGGAAAGACAAAGGAGCATTCCAAGGCCATCAGAGACAAGATCGTGGAGGGTCACAAGGCTGGCAAGGGGTACAAAACCCTTTCCAAGGAGTTGGGCCTACCTGTCTCCACTGTTGGGAGCATCATCCGTAAGTGGAAGGCTTATGGAACTACTGTTAGCCTTCCACGGCCAGGACAGCCTTTGAAAGTGTCCTCCTGTGCCGAGGCCAGGCTTGTCCGAAGAGTCAAGGCTAACCCAAGGACAACAAGGAAGGAGCTCCGGGAAGATCTCATGGCAGTGGGGACATTGGTTTCAGTCAATACCATAAGTAACGTACTCCACTGCAATGGTCTCCGTTCCAGACGAGCCCGTAAGGTACCTTTACTTTCAAAGCGTCATGTCAAGGCTCGTCTACAGTTTGCTCATGATCACTTGGAGGACTCTGAGACAGACTGGTTCAAGGTTCTATGGTCTGATGAGACCAAGATCGAGATCTTTGGTGCCAACCACACACGTGACGTTTGGAGACTGGATGGCACTGCATACGACCCTAAGAATACCATCCCTACAGTCAAGCATGGTGGTGGCAGCATCATGCTGTGGGGCTGTTTCTCTGCCAAGGGGCCTGGCCATCTGGTCCGCATCCATGGGAAGATGGATAGCACGGCCTACCTGGAGATTTTGGCCAAGGACCTCCGCTCCTCCATCAAGGATCTTAAGATGGGTCGTAATTTCATCTTCCAACAAGACAACGACCCAAAGCACACAGCCAAGAAAACCAAGGCCTGGTTCAATAGGGAAAAAGTCAAGGTGTTGGAGTGGCCTAGTCAGTCTCCTGACCTTAACCCAATTGAAAACTTGTGGAAGGAGCTCAAGAATAAAGTCCACATGAGACACCCAAAGAACCTAGATAACTTGGAGAAGATCTGCATGGAGGAGTGGGCCAAGATAACTCCACAGACCTGTGCCGGCCTGATCAGGTCTTATAAAAGACGATTATTAGCTGTAATTGCAAACAAGGGTTATTCCACAAAATATTAAACATAGGGGTTGTATAATAATTGACCCACACTTTTATGTTTAAAATTTAATAAAATTCAACTGAGCAACATAACTTTTTGGTTTGTAAGATTTATGCTTCTGTTCATAAAACCTACTCTCGTTTGCAGTTTGAAGGCTCTAACTTATTTGCATCTTATCAAACCAGCTAAATCTGCAGGGGGTTGAATACTACTTGTAGGCACTGTATATTTATCTATCTATTTTAATAGTTACCAATAAATAATTTGTTTTTTAAATTATATATTCACACCCTTTCCCTTCCCTCTTTACCCCTTCTGGATATAGTTTGATCATGCATAGTGCATGATCAAACTATCTTGTATCTGCAGGGCTGACAGGTTATAAGGTATAGCAGCTATTCTGCACTGCTATACCTTATAACTACGATCAGACTGCAGAAAGTGAAATTCAAATAGTGGGACTAAGTAAAAAAGTGAAAAAAAAGTAAAAAAAGTTGTAAAAATAATTTTTCAAAAAATCTAAAAATAATAAAAAAAATTCTCTATATATATTGTCCCACCCAGAAATAAATATTATTATGAAGAAAAAAAACAAACAATAAAAGTACACATATTTGGTATCGCCGCATCCGGAACAACCTGACCTATAAAATTGTCCCACTAGTTAACCCCTTTAGTGAACACAGTAAAAAAATAGATAAAGAACAAAGCAAAAAACTGAGCTTTATCATCATACCGCCAAACAAAAAGTGAAATAAAACGTTATCAAAAAGGCGAATGTAAATAAAAATTGGTACCTCTGAAAATGTCATCTTGTCTTGCAAAAAGCAAGCTGCCATACTGCTCTATCAGTCGAAAAATAAAAAAGTTATAGCTCTCAGAATAAAGCAATGCAAAAAATGTTTATTTTTTTCAATAAAATAGTCTTTATTGTGTAAAAGAGCCAAAACATAAAAAAATATATAAATGTATAAATGCAGTATCGTTGTAAACATACTGACCAGAAAAACAAAGCTGTCTTATCAATTTTACCACACCGGAACGACATAAAAAAAAAGCAATTCCTGAATTGTTGGTTTTTGTTTATTTTGCCTCCCAAAAATCGGAATAGAAAGCTATCAAAAAATGTCACGTGCCCGAAAATGGTACCAATAAAAACGTCAACTTGTCCCGCAAAAACAAGCCCTTACATGACTCTGTTGGCCAAAATATGGAAAAATTATAGCTCTCAAAATATGGCAATGCAAAAACTAGTCTTTGCAAAAAAAAATTTAAAGTGCGTGACATCAGCCAAACATAAAAACCCGATATAAATCTGGTATCGCTGTAATCGCTTCTACCCGAAGAATAAAGTCAACTAATCATGAGGAACGGCATAAAAAAAAATAAAACCAATTCTACACCTGCAGCTGATTTGTTCATTCTGCCTCCCAAAGATCGCAGCATGGCTTGGCTCAGATTTATCCTTCACTCTGCGCTGAGCGCTGACACCGGGGTTTCCATGTAAATCTCTGAAATACTTGAGAGTCTAGAGTAAGGCCGGTTTCACACGTCCTGATATTTCTGGTACTGGAAAAAACAGTACTTGGGATATCCGTGTCCGTAGCGGTGGACCTACTGCCGGTGCAGCCGGTGCAACTGCACCGGGGCCCGGCGATGCAGGGGGGCCCTTGCTGGGTGGCTAATGATGAGTGCAATCTGGCCTGCTTCTCGGAACCCGAGGCTCCGGGGGTCCCATGGCCAGATTGCCCTCATCATATGCGGCGAGCAGGGAGCGATCTCTCCAGCTCCGCTGTCATCAGGAGGAAAATGGCAGCGGAGCTGCAGAGATCCGTCTTCATCTCTGCTTCCTGCCCGACACTTCCTCCCTGACACAGGCCCACGCTGCTTGATGACATCATCATGCAGCACAGGCCTGTGTCAGTGAGAAAGTTACCGGAGACGAGAAGGATGCTGCAAGGAAGCGGGCTGAGAGGTAAGTTGTGTGTGTGTGTTTTTTGATACTGAAATGCTGGGAGAGGAACAGGAGAATGAGGGGAGGTGGGGGAGAGCAAATATGGGGCTGGGGTGAGCAATGATGGGGCTGGGGTGAGCAATGATGGGGATGGGGAGAGAACTGATGGGGCTGGGGTGAGCAATGACGGGGCTGGGAAGAGCAATGATGGGGCTGAGGTGAGCAATGATGGGGAGAGAAATTATGGGGCTGGGGAGAGCAATGATGGGGCTGAGGTGAGCAATGATGGGGATGGGGAAATAAATTATGGGGCTGGGGAGAGCAATGATGGGGCTGGGGTGAGCAATGATGGGGATGGGGAGAGAAATGATGGGGCTGGGGTGAGCAATGATGGGGCTGGGGAGAGCAATGATGGGGCTGGGGTGAGCAATGATGGGGATGGGAAAGAGAAATTATGGGGCTGGGGAGAGCAATGATGGGGCTGGGGAGAGCAATGACGGGACTGGAGAGAGAAATGATGGGTCTGGGAAGAGCAATGATGGGGCTGGGGTGAGCAATGATGGAGCTGGGAAGAGCAATGATGGGGCTGGGGTGAGCAATGATGCGGCTAGGGTCAGCAAAAATGGGGCTGGGGAGAGCAATAATGGGGCTGGGAAGAGCAATGGTGCGGATGGGGAGAGCAATGATGGGGCTGGGGTGAGCAATGATGGGGATAGGGAGAGCAATGATGGGGATAGGGAGAGCAATGATGGGGCTGGGGAGAGCAATGCTGGGACTGGGGAGAGCAATGATGGGGCTGAGGAGAGCAATGATGGGGATGGGGAAAGCAATGATGAGGATGGTGGGAATGGAGAGAAATGATGGGGCTGGGGTGAGCAATGATGGGGCTGGGGTGAGCAATGATGGGGCTGGGAAGAGCAATGATGGGGCTGGGGTGAGCAGTGATGGGGCTGGGAAGAGCAATGATGGGGCTGGGGTAAACAATGATGGGGCTGGGGTGAGCAATGATGGGGAAAGAAATGATGGGACTGGAGTGAGCAATGATGGGGCTGGGGTGAGCAATGACATGGCTGGAAAGAGCAATGATGGGGCTGGGGTGAGCAATGATGGGGCTGGAGAGAGCAATGATGGGGCTGGGGTGAGCAGTGATGGGGCTGGGGAGAGCAATGACCGGGCTGGGGTGAGCAATGATGGGGCTAGGGAGAGCAATGATGGGGCTGGGGAGAGCAATGATGGGACTGGGGAGAGCAATGATGGGGATGGGTAGAGCAATGACGGGGCTGTAGAGAACAATGATGGGGCTGGGAAGAGCAATGTTGGGGCTGGGGTGAGCAATGATGGGGCTGGGGTGAGCAATGATGTGGAGAGAAATGATTGGGAGAGCAATGATGGAGCTTGGAAGAGCAATGGTGGGGATGGGGAGAGCAATGATGAGGATGGTGGGGATGGGGAGAGCAACGATGGGAATGGTGGGGCTCGGGAGAGCAATGATGGGGCTGGGGAGAGCAATGATAGGGATGGTGGGGATGGGGAGAGCAGTGATGAGGATGGTGGGGATGGGGAGAGCAATTATGAGGATGGTGGGGATGGGGAGAGAAATGACAGGGGTGCTGGGAGAGAGCAATAACGGGGGTGCTGGGAGAGATCATTGATGGGGGTGCTGGGAGAGAACAATGATGGGGGTCCTGGGAGAGAGCAATGATGGGGGTGCTGGGAAAGGGCAATCACGGGGGTGCTGGTAGAGAGCATTGATGGGGGTTTCACTTTGCTTGTACTGTAAAGCCTTGTATATTTTCCGTGTGTATATAGCCTTACAGTTAATTGGGGAGAGTCACAGAGACTGAATAATTTATATTATTGTCAGGTGGAGATTATAGTTAATGGGGGCACAGTGCTGCTTATCACTTTATATTTTGATTACTAAGTGGCTAATAGTATATTAATGCGGGGGGGATAACATATCCATATTCAAGGGCATTGTATGTATACAATATATGTGACCTTGTTATTTTCTAGGCTAGAGATCATCATGACAAGACGAGTCGTGGCTGGGAGACGTGGATATGAAGGTCTGACCAGATGGAGAAGAATCAGCAGAAACCATCTCTGATCAGACGAGACATCAGTGGTAAGTGCCTGGATGTAAATATTATTCTGTATCTGCACTGTGTGACTTGGAGTGATAATGTTGTTTGTAAAATCCCTTAGGCTGCATTCTCACATTTGTGTGAAATGACCATGTGCTGCCAAATTTTTTTATCAGATGGTCCACGGACTTGTAGAGTTTTATAGATCCATTCACACATCCATGAAAATCACGGATCTGAGAATGAGATCTGTGAGGGTCAGAGAATGTCCTGTTCTGATCTGACTTTGAGGATTAGAATAGAAGTGTCAATGTGTCTGTAAAAGCGGGCAGCACACCGATGCAGGAATGTAGCCTTATTATGTATAGCATAGTCCCTATATAGTGTACTCACTTATTATGTATAGCGCCATCCTTAGTTATATAGTTTCCTCTTTTATTATGTATAACACCCTCCCTTATTACCTACTATTCTCTCTAGTTATATATGGTGCCGTCTCTTATTATATAGCTTCCTCTGCTGTTACGTATAGTGCTGTCACTTACATAGCTTATTCTTGTTGTTTTTGTCAGTCACAGCGCCTTTTCTTTATTAAATAGTCATCTCTTGTTAGATATATAATGACTGCTGATGGGGCAGCACCTGACCAGAAGACCAGTCCATCAGCTCCTCCATAAGAAAAGAAGCTTTCCCATGCTCCATCAGCCGTTATTGCATTATATATCTAACAAGAGAGGACGGTATGTAATAAAGACAGGGGGCTATAAATAATCCAATATGTAAGGGACGGTGCTGTACATAACAAGAGAGGGCACTGTGTAATAAGGGACAGCAATATACATAATAAAGGAGGCTATGTAAGAGGTATATATGTGTGTGTGGCTATATATACATCTGAAGCTTTGTCGCCATAAAAGGTGGGGGGCCCAGACACATTTCTTGCACAGGGGTCCCAAGCAGTCAGTGTCCGCCCCTGCGTGTCCGTGTGTCTGTGCGCTCAGCGAGTGGTGTACTGTCACTCACTGAGCTCAGCGCAGCTCTAGGGCTCGCTCGCTGGAGAGAGTCATTCTCCCCGGCTGCATGAGCGGTCAGGTGGATTACAGCGGGGGACATCTTTGGACAGGTGAGTAAAAAGATTTTTTTATTTTATTCTTATTTTTACACCAGGACACAGCGGGAGCAGAATACTACTCTCATCATTGTCCCTTGCTCACGCTGATCGCAGGACAAGCAGGGGACAATGATGAGCGCAGCATTCAGCACCAGGTGCTTGGGAACAGCGTTAACTGTACGCTGATTCCAAGGCGCCGATTTATATCACAGTGATGACATGCGGATGTCATCCGTGTGTCATCAGTGTGGGACGTTTTAAGGCCCATGCAGCATGAAAAAAATGGACAGGTCAACGTGTTTTGCCCACGGACACACGTTCTGTGGAACTACACTGACATGTGCACAGACGCATTCATTTGAATTGGTCTGCGTGTGTATGTGTATCCAGTACGTGTGCAAACTGTCACCACACATACCAGACACACTGACATGTGAAAGAGGCCTAACTCTGGCGCCTCATTATAATAAATGGATCCCTCGGGGGTTTCATCTGAACTACGTCACTCGTAGATTTAAATGGAAACCCCGTTATCAGTGCTCAGCGTAGAGCACAGGATAAATGGGAACATTTTACATAACATTTTGGATCACAATAAAAGCTTCGACTCAATGCACAAAAAAAGCAAGTCCCCACTCAGTTCCGTCATCTGTTAATGGAAATATAGGGGGCTGCCACGTTACTAGAAGCACAAAGGCTCTGGAAGAGCGAAATGACCCTTCCCCCCTAAAGAAATTCAGCAAATTCTTTGCTCCCAAATACAAATGCCCACCTCCCTTTTGAGCCCCACAGTGTGCTTAAACCGCAGTTAGCGTCCATGTTTGACATTTCTGTTGCAATGAGAGCCCGCCTAATTTACGAGTGCATGTCTCCAGAATCACAAGCTGGGCATAACGTACTGGTTACTACAACAGCAGTTTGCAATTTTCACTCAGCAGCATCCGCTGCTGCTTGTTTCTGGAAAACACCTATGTAGTTAAAATCCTCACCACACCTGTAGATAAATTCCCAAAATGGTATAATTTCCAAAATGGGGTCACTTGAGGGGAGATTCTGCTCTTCTAGCACTTAAGAGCTGTGTATATGGAGTCTGCATACTATTCTAGGAAAATCTGCGCTCCAGGAGGCAAATAGTGCTCCATCCCTCCCAAGTCTCGCCGTGTGGCTAAGCAGTACTGTACAGCCACATATGAGGCATTTTTACATTCAGCAAAAATTGTGTGACAAATTTTGGTGTCATTTTTACCCATTTCCCCATGTGAAAATGTAAAATCTGGGGCTAAAACAAAACATTGGTGATATTTTTTCTTCACCGCCCAATGGTGTAAAATTCTGTGGGGCACATGTGGTGTCACTGCACCCCTAGATGAATTCATTGAGAGGTGTAGTTTGTAAAATGAGGTCTCTTATGGGAGGTTCTGCTGTTCTGGCACCTTATGCGCTCTGCCAATGTGACATGGCATCGTCAAACCACGCCAGCAAAATATGAACTCCAATATGGCGTTTCTTCCCTTCTGAGCTGTGCACTGTGCCTCAAAAGTAGTTTTCGACCACTTATGGGTATTTGCATGCTCAGGAGAAATTGCACAACAAATCTTGGGGTCCACTTTCTCCTGTTACCCTTGTGAAAATATTTTTTTGGGGCTTAAAATAACATTTTTGTGGAATTTTTTTTTTATTTTCACAAGTAAATGTTATAATTTTTTGTGAAGGACTTGTGGGTTCAAGGTGCTCACCACACAACTAGATAAATTCATTGGGGGGGTCTAGTTTCCAATTGTTGGGCATTTCTACTGTTTATGCACATCAGGGGCTCTGCAAACGTGACATTACGCCCACATAGCATTCCATCAAAGTCTGCATTCCAAAACTCACTCCTTCCCTTCCGAGCCCTGACGTGCTCCCAAACAGTAGTTTTCTCCCACATATGGGGTGTCAGCATACTCAGGAACAACTTTTGGGATCTAATTTCTCCTGTTACCATTGTGAAAATAAAAAAATTGGGGCTAAAATATCATTTCTGTGGAAAAAAAAAGTGATTTTTTTTATTTTCACGGCTCTATGTTCTAAACTTTTGTGAAACACTTGGGGGTTCAAAGTGCTCACCACAAATCTACATAATTTCCTTAAGGGCCCTAGTTTCCAAAATGGGGTCACTTGTAGGGGGGGTTCCACTGTTTATGCACTTCAGGGGCTCTCCAAATGCAACATGGCGTCTGCGCTCAATTCCAGCAAGTTTTGCGTTGAAAAGTCAAAAATGCCCCTTCCCTTCCGAGCCCTGCTATGCACCCAAACAATGGTTTTCCCCCACATATGGGGACCGGCATACTCAGGAGAAATTGCACAACAACTTTGGGGATCCAATTTCTCCTGTTACCCTTGTGAAAATAAAAAAATTGGGGCAAAAATATCATTTTTGTGGAAAAAAAGTGATTTTTTATTTTTACGTTATAAACTTTTGTGAAACACTTCGGGGTTCAAAGTGCTCACCACACATCTAGATAAGTTCCTTAATGGGTCTACTTTCGAAAATGGTGTCACTTGTGGGGGATTTCCACTGTTTAGGCACATCAGGGGCTCCTCAAACGCGACATGGCATCCGCTAATTATTCAAGCAAATTTTACATTCAAAAAGTCAAATGGCGCTCCTTCCCTTCCGAGCCATGTCGTGCATCCAAACAGTTGTTTTCCCCCACATATAGGGTATAAGAGTGCTCAGGAGAAATTGCACACAATTTGGGGTCCATTTTTTCCTGATACGCTTGCAAAAATAAAAAACATGGGTCTAAAGTAACATTTTTGTGAAAAAAAGTTAAATGTTCATTGTTTTCTTCCATATTCCAAAAATTCCTGTGAAGCACCTGAAGGGTTAATAAACTTCTTGAATGTGCTTTTGAGCACTTTGAGGGGTGTCGTTTTTAGAATGGTGTCACTTTTGGGTATTTTCTGTCATAAAGGCCCCTCAAAGTCACTTCAAATGTGATGTGGTCTCTAAAAAAATGGTTTGGTAAATTTTGCTGGAAAAATTAGAAATCGCTGGTCAACTGTTAACCTTTATAATTTCGTAACAACAAAAAAAATTTGCCTCCAAGATTGTGCTGATGTAAAGTAGACATGTGGGAAATGTTATTTATTAACTATTTTTTGTGACATATATTTCTGATTTAAGGGCATGAAAATTCAAAGTTTGAAAAGTGCAAAATTTTCTACATTTTCACAAAATTTCAGATTTTTTCACAAATAAACGCCAGTCATCTCGAATAAATTTTACCACTATCATGAGGTACAATATGTCACAAAAAACAATCTCAGAATCAGTGGGATCCGTTGAAGCGTTCCAGAGCTATTACCTCATAAGTGATACTTGTCTCAATTGTAAAAATTGTCCTGGTCATTAACGTGCAAACCACCTTTGGGGGTAAAGTTCTGGAGGCAGATTCTCAGGGAGATCTGTGTCGGGCTCATAGCCCTGAACAACTCATTTACATATTAATAAAAATGTGTATTTCTCTGGAATAAGATATAGAATTTCAGATATCAAGGTATAATTTTATTCAACCTTCTATGACCTACATGCCCATTTAGATGGTTTAGGAGGCTGAATCCTACTGACAGATTCCATTTAAAAAAAACAAAAACATTTTTGGTATCGCCACATCCGTAAAAGAGTGGTTTATCAAAATTATCAAAATATAAACTTACTTAACCTGTAGAGTAAAAAGAAAAAAAACGTAAACATGTTTATTGCATTTTTTTTACCCAATGAATGCCGTAAAAGCAAAACCCAAAAAACTATGACAAAATTGTACTTGTTCACTGCAGGTTTATATTGCATTTCGGGAAAGGGCACCATTTCAATTTTTGCTCTCAGGAAGCAAGAACATTAATGGGCTCTGAGGTATGTACTGAGTGTGTGTTAGTGTGTGTACGTACCTTTATTTATAGTTTTAGATTAAATTTTCATTAACAAAAATATGATTAGAAGGCAAATGTGCCATCTTCTCAACACAAATAAGAATTATAGTTCATATAAGGAAAAGTGGAAGGAAACTAGATGGGGCATAATCAGTCCTTCTACCTAGGCAGCATTAGCTGTAAATATGACTCTTGGTATTGCAGCTATTCAAATAATGGGATTGAGCTGCAGCACCACACACAACGTGGGGACAGGTGTGGCGCCATTTTGAAAAATAGAAGCCATGTCTTTCTTATCCTGGACGCATCTACATTACATTTTCATTTTGTCTGGCGTCAGGTTAGTCTGAATTTGTTTCTCTATGGTCCAGACATAGTCTACAAAGAACAAAGTGGGCAAAGAAAGGTGTTTGGCTCGTAGTCGAGAAGTCACCTGAGATTGAAGAAGAAAAGATTTAACAGATGGGAGAGTGAAGAAAAAGAAAATCTAAATCCAAAGAAAGAAGAAAATTATGGAACCTGCACTCTCCGGTCGTAGACTATTGTTTGCCAAGATGTTCTCTCCTATCACCCAGGAGACGGGTCACCTCTGATCCCCACACACATGGTGTCCCACCTGTCAATAGGTATAATTGACTTGTTTCTGCTCTGCCGCTCTTCAAAGAACCTGCATACAAAGCTTTAGGGATGTCCCTCATCAATTGTTCGAAGGACACACCTGTGTGACAAAGACCATTACCCACACGAGTGACACCTCCCACTCCTACATCAAAGATGACAAGGCAGAAGAAATCACTGTACCTTTAACTGCGTCCCTAAAACTTGTCATTTTGCCTCCTTGTACAATCAACCCTGGGAGAGGTCCCACCATACATCGGGTATCATGGCATCTTGCTAGTCCCTGGTCACAGTTGACCAATCCCTCGGGGAGGGGGAGATTATGGGTGTGCAGTGGTCCTTACTTTGAAGTACGATGAAAGGATGGGATAAGTAGGATGCTGTACTGAGATTAAAGTGAAGGAAATTAAGACTTGTTATAAGGAATAATGCCTTTCCAATTTTTAGGTGTAATGACTACTACCATTAATATGTATAATTGGAAATCTCATCTACTTTGTAACCTTAAAGTAAAGCTCCACCATGGGGTCTAATAGTGAAATAATATTTATGTGATATTATGTTATTCCCTAACAAATCACTGACATACCCTTAAAGGAGTATTCCCATCTCCAAGATCCAATCCCAATATGTAGTAGGTGTAATAATAATAATATTATCAAATACCTTCAATTAGAAATGTGGTATAGTTCTTCTGATTCGCTATGTCGCTTACCCCATGTGCAGGACATTGTAGTAGCTTAGGTATCCATGGTTACGACCATTAACAACTAACTAACTGTCACTATATGAGTGGTCACAACTATGGATACCTAAGCTATTGCAATGCCCTGCATGAGGAAAGTGGCACAGCTAATCAGAAGAACTATACAACATTTTTAATTGGAGGTATTTGCTAATATTATTATTTTTACACCTATACATATTGGGATAGGATCTTGGAGATGGATGGGAATACCCCTTTAAGGCTACGTTCCTTTTTTTGATGTTGCAGATTTTCTGAACCATTTCTTCATCTATTAAGTAAACTATTTTACTTGCGGTTTTTTGTTGTGTTTTCAAGAGTTATTTTTTTTATCACGTTTCTGTCTCTTTTTGGTTTTCATGTTTTAAACAAAGCTGCTTTATTTTTGATACTTCCTGGTATTTGGCTTTGACAAAGCTTTATTAATATAGTCATGTGCAGATTACATGCGTTTTGATGTAACGCACTAAAGACACATCTGCATCTTTTAATTGTAGATTTTTCCCTCCGCATCTATTGCAAGTCAATGGGATAAATCTGCACATAAAACTCAGTGTTCTGCAACGAATACCACATAGCTAAAAAGAAAAGTGACTTTAAAAACAAGGTAAATGATGAATCAAGCCGAAGTCGGGGAGACTGTAAACTAAAATCTTCTGTAGGAGCATCCATCTATAGGGTTAATAATTTACAAAATTAAAATTGGCAAAATATTGCAACACCCCTCATTTATCAGCTATCACTCACTGGTTCTCAGTATACCATGTGGATGTGGCTGTGTTGGATGCCATTCAAGAAGCCAATATACTCACCCCCTCACCACTTTGATAAACAGGCGCATTTTGAGACTGTCTAGTCTAATTTTGCACCGTCTCAGATTTAGGATTGATAAATATGCCGAAAAATTGCTCTGAAGCATTACTGAAAGACACATTTCGCAATCATGTAGGACCTTTTATTCAATTCTTGTGGTGTCAATGTCTCAAATTCACAGATCTTCCAGGAATCAGTCCATAAAATTTATGTGATGTACTCACCTCCCCTGCATTTTTTTTTTAACACCTTAAGATGCTATATGATGAGTGGTCACAATGGTGAAAATGCCAAGAATTGGGTGATTACTGTATGTATTGCTTATATGTGGTGACTAGTGAGGAGTGAAGCAGACAAAATTCCATTTCAGCAGTTTGCTTGAATTTGGCAAGGAAATTTATTTACATGATGCAAATTGAATGTGCCTTATTATGCTCTGGGGTCAGAGTAAAACCAATAAAAGTAAAAAAAAAATAGGGCCACGCATTTCCCGAGGCCTAATTAGCGCAGAGTGACGGAAGACAAGAAAATATTTGAGGTGGGAGAGGTTCAGGTGGGGAGCTGTGGACGTGGGACAGGTAAGTGGCGAGGTGAGCACCCATTTTTTTTAACTACTTTCTCTGACTGTTACAATCTAGTAAAATGACAGCCAGCCATTAATTCCACTGCTCAAGAGTGCTTTACCTCACTCCATCCAAAACTTGACATCGTGCTTGGTGATGTAAGGCTGGCATGCAGCTGCTTGACCATGTGCACAGACTTTGTGCTGTTGTTAAAGAAACACTCCTCCCTCTTTTCTCTGCTCTATGTATAAACAGGAAGTCTCTTTTCCCTGCATGAGTTATCCCCCTCTTCAACTCCTGACCCAGCTGCTCCGTTCCTTCCCATTTCCATGGACTTTTGCAGTGACTCAAGGCTGATACAGGGAAAACTGACCTCCTGTTTTTACATAGAGCTTAGAAGGATTCAGTTAGTCAATTGTGATGAGCGAACGTGCTCGCCACTGCTCGGTACTCGCCCGAGCATATAGGTGCTCGACAAGCTCGGCACTCGGCAAGTATTTCCGGGTTGCTCGGGCACGAACTCGGGTCCCCGCTGTGCATGTGTAGCACCCTGAGGACTCGGCTGCTACAGGGGTATTACACCTCAAGCCAGAGGTGTGGTATTCCACTCCCGGGTAAGGATGGAGTGTGGTACTGAGCTCAGTTAGCTGCATGCACTACATACATCCCATTTCCGGGGGACAGATCGACGGTACTCCCACCAGTATATGTGCAGGTACGACAGCGTCTGTCCCTGGCTGGACTGGGAGGGGGGTGGAACATCCCAGTAGTGTAGGGGCAGATAGGGGGAGTAGTCTGGGTAAAGCTAGGAGCTCATTGGGTGCTGGTCACCTGAGCTCACACATAGAGGGAGTATATATGGTGGGCACCATCTTAGGACAGGGTCTTTTTAGCCTGAGGAGCAGAGCAGAGGAGCTCAGCCAGGAGGGCTGACAGGGAGCTGTGGCTCCGGCTGGGCCCAGCTCCAGAGCAGAGCCTGCAGAGAGAGAGAGAGGAGTGAGAAGGATCCAGAGAGGAAACAAGAAGGAACCCCAAGATCCCAGAATAAGGACAGAAGGGTGAAGGGTTGGCGGACAAGGGTACCGGATCCCAAGCTGGCGGAGGCCCAAAACGAACCTTAGCCAGGAACCGGAGGTCGTGGGCAGGATCTGCCACGACCCTCACCAAATCCACTAGAAAGGCACACCGAGTATAGGGTCAGGGAGCCCAGAGGAGGCTTGACCACCAAGAGACCCGAGGGAGCCGGTCAAAAGTGGATCCCTGGTGGGAACGGCCAGAGGAAGGGAGAGTCAGAAAGGAGCTCAGGACCATGCTCCGGAATTGTCTGGGGGTTGGCCGAGTCCAGGACCTGGTGGACGTAGCACGGCTCGGGTGGTCGCTCAAGGCCAGAGTGACCAAGAGAACACCAGTAAGTAAAAACCCTGAACTGCATCTCCTGACTCTGAATCTTCTTTTTGCATCATCACAACCCCCATCATCTACACCTGCTGCCCTGAGGCCATACCCCTCCCGTTGGGGGTTATACCATCACTGCTGCACATATACCACCGGCCTCAGTGGACTGCTCTGCAGCGGCGGCTTCAAAGCCGCACTCAACGGGTGGCGTAGTCGACAATCAAGTTAACATCTACTGCCATAGACTGCCACTTAGTTTGACACCCTGGGCACGGACCGGGTCACCGCCACAAGGACTACTATCCCCTACTCAGATCCGGCTCCGGGTATCCCCTACAGCACTGGCCCAGGGGGCGCGTCACATGTTTGGCACTCTTTGGAGAGCCAATGAACATGCAGGAATTGCTTGCCATAGCCATGTTGGCTGTGGGCATTACAGTGATTGGCTGGCCGCACAGCGTCATCAGGTCCATATAAGACCTGGCGCCGCCATGCTCGTCACAGTCTACTCCGGAAACAGGCAGAGTAGGGAGAGGTGCTGCTGAGTCAGGGAGAGATTTGCTTGTTTATAGTTAGTAAAAGTATTCCACAGCATGTATATATATATATATATATATATATATATATATATATATATATATATATATACAGTGCCTACAAGTAGTATTCAACCCCCTGCAGATTTAGCTGGTTGACACATGCGGAATTAACTTGGCATTGTGACATTTGTACTGTAGATCAGCCTGGAAGTGGGGAATGCACTGCAGCAAATTTTTTTTTTTTTTTTTTTTTAAAACGTTAAAAGTTAATTCAGAGTGTCATTTATTATTCAACCCCTCAAACCACAAGAATTCTGTTTGGTCCCCCTAAAGTATTAAGAAGTAGTTCAGGCACCAAGAATAATGAGCTTCACATGTGTGGATTAAAGATCTCTTTTGCCAGCCTTTTCTGACTATTTAAGACCCTCCCCAAACTTGTGAACAGCACTCAGACATGGTCAACATGGGAAAGACAAAGGAGCATTCCAAGGCCATCAGAGACAAGATCGTGGAGGGTCACAAGGCTGGCAAGGGGTACAAAACCCTTTCCAAGGAGTTGGGCCTACCTGTCTCCACTGTTGGGAGCATCATCCGTAAGTGGAAGGCTTATGGAACTACTGTTAGCCTTCCACGGCCTGGACAGCCTTTGAAAGTGTCCTCCCGTGCCGAGGCCAGGCTTGTCCGAAGAGTCAAGGCTAACCCAAGGACAACAAGGAAGGAGCTCCGGGAAGATCTCATGGCAGTGGGGACATTGGTTTCAGTCTATACCATAAGTAACGTACTCCACCGCAATGGTCTCCGTTCCAGACGAGCCCGTAAGGTACCTTTACTTTCAAAGCGTCATGTCAAGGCTCGTCTACAGTTTGCTCATGATCACTTGGAGGACTCTGAGACAGACAGGTTCAAGGTTCTATGGTCTGATGAGACCAAGATCGAGATCTTTGGTGCCAACCACACACGTGACGTTTGGAGACTGGATGGCACTGCATACGACCCTAAGAATACCATCCCTACAGTCAAGCATGGTGGTGGCAGCATCATGCTGTGGGGCTGTTTCTCTGCCAAGGGGCCTGGCCATCTGGTCCGCATCCATGGGAAGATGGATAGCACGGCCTACCTGGAGATTTTGGCCAAGAACCTCCGCTCCTCCATCAAGGATCTTAAGATGGGTCGTAATTTCATCTTCCAACAAGACAACGACCCAAAGCACACAGCCAAGAAAACCAAGGCCTGGTTCAAGAGGGAAAAAGTCAAGGTGTTGGAGTGGCCTAGTCAGTCTCCTGACCTTAACCCAATTGAAAACTTGTGGAAGGAGCTCAAGAATAAAGTCCACATGAGACACCCAAAGAACCTAGATAACTTGGAGAAGATCTGCATGGAGGAGTGGGCCAAGATAACTCCACAGACCTGTGCCGGCCTGATCAGGTCTTATAAAAGACGGTTTTTAGCTGTAATTGCAAACAAGGGTTATTCCACAAAATATTAAACATAGGGGTTGAATAATAATTGACCCACACTTTTATGTTTAAAATTTAATAAAATTCAACTGAGCAACATAACTTTTTGGTTTGTAAGATTTATGCTTCTGTTCATAAAACCTACTCTCGTTTGCAGTTTGAAGGCTCTAACTTATTTGCATCTTATCAAACCAGCTAAATCTGCAGGGGGTTGAATACTACTTGTAGGCACTGTATATATATATCCAGCTGAACTAACAGTCCTTCTGAGGACTAATCCAGCTGCATATATTCAGTGGTGATAGCAGAAGTTAGGCAGGCAGGCAGTGTATGTGGCAGACTGCAGTGCGTATAGTGCAAGAGGGTCCATAGCACATTCCTGCTGCTGCTGTTCTTACAGATATTTGTAGACATAGCCCCATATATCAGGGGCCCGGGCAATTTTTTTTTATCTTAATCCTGGTTATTTGCTTAAAAAGCAATCCAGAGTACACCATTTTTCTGCTCCATTTGCTTGTTAGCATTGCAGAATACAGCCAGATCTGTTCAATATTTCTGCAATAAAAATACAGAAATTTGAACTGAACGTGGAAAATATTGGCCTCCTTTTTCATTCTGTTGGAGTGTGTTGGTCAAGCTATTCACACTAAATCTCCGTGAAGAATAGTATTAGTAAATTACAGGCCTGCTATTTAAAACTGTGGTTCTCTGTCAGACATATCACATTTAAAAGCGTTCCAAAATCAGCCACTTCTGCCTTCCATTTCGTTGCAGTGTGTCGATCAAGCTATTCACAATAGGTCTCTGTGAATAATAGTGTTAGTAAATTACAGGCCTGCTATTTAAAACCGTGGATGGCCTGAGGACAGGGAGGAGGAGGAAGAGGAGGAGAGCATGGTCAGCCATCCTCTTGGTGAGGACAGTCTTGCCTGTTAGCAGTCTAGCACGCATGGCAGAGTTTATGTTACGCTGCCTTTCCCGTGACCCTCGCATTGTCCAAATTTTGGGTGACAGTCATTACTGGTTGGTGACACTTCTAGACCCCTGCTACAAGAAGAACTTTCTGTCTCTTATTCTCATGCTTGACAGGCTTAATAAAATGGGGCAGCACCAGAATGCCATTGCTGCAGTGCGGGATTATTAAAAAAATTCCCATTTGAAAACGCTGGTGGCAGAGGTCACAGTCCGTTGGACAACCAAGGAGTACAGGCGAGAGAGACAAAAATGCAATCCAGCAGAGGCAGGGGAACACTGTCAAAGTTCTGGGACAGTTGTCTCAGACCCTCCCTTCGCATAGGCCCTGAGACACGGGTACTCTGACAAGGAGGGAAAAGTTTCGGAAGATGGTGAGGGAGTACCTTGCCAACCATTCCAATGTCCTCCATGATTCCTCTGTGCGTTATAATTATTGGATATCCAAGCTGGACACGTGGCAAGAACTTGCTCTCTACGCCTTGAAGGTCCTGGCCTGACCTGCCGCTAGCATTTTGTCAGAGCTGGTTTTTAGTGCCGCTGGTTGAATTATAACCGATAGGCGCATCCGCCTGTCAACTGAAAAGGCTGACAGGCTGACTCTTATAAAAATGAACAAGGGCTGGATTGGGCCAGACTTCTCAACACCACCGAATGATAGCAGTGTGACATAAACTCAAATACAGTGTCTTTTTTTGGGAGGTCTAATGCTATTCCCATGCACCTCTATCTTCACACTCAGACATGGGTATACGCATCCTCATTTTGTCTATTTGCTCTTGTCCTCTTCCTTCTCCTCATCCTCCACCACTATATCACCACCATATCTACCATATCACCATATCTACGTCTCTTGCAAGGGACATTGGAGTTCCTCCAAATTTTTGGCAGCCGTTGCATTCACTGCCTAGGCAAACAGTATGGGAGACCCACTTCCTAATAATGGGAACATTGTCTTCAGGAGGCCCTCCGAGCTCTACGTCTCTTGCAAGGGACATTGCAGTTCCTCCAAATTTTTGGCAGCCGTTGCATTCACTACATAGGCAAACAGTATGGGAGACCCACTTCTTTTTAATGGGAACATGTCGTTACTGTGGCCCAGCTCTATGTGTCTTTAAATTGTTAGTGGGGTTTTTCCTGAATTTTGGCAGCCGTTGAACCCACTGCGTACCCTATAACTGTATAGCAGACCTTCTCCTTTCTAATGGGAACATGTCATTACTGTGACCCAGCTCTATGTGTCTTTAAATTGTTAATGGTGTTTTTCCTACATTTTGGCAGCCGTTGGACTCACTGCATACCCTATAACTATATAGCAGACCCTCTCCTTTCTAATGGGAACATGTCGTTACTATGGCCCAGCTCTATGTGTCTTTAAATTGTTTAGTTCTGTTTTTCCTAAATTTTGGCAGCCGTTGGACTCACTGCATACCCTATAACTGTATAGCAGACCCTCTCCTTTCTAATGGGAACAAGTCGTTACTGTGGCCCAGCTCTATGTGTCTTTAAATTGTTAGTGGGGTTTTTGCTACATTTTGGCAGCCATTGTACTCACTGCATACCCTATAACTGTATAGCAGACCCTCTTCTTTCTAATGGGAACATGTTGTTACTGAGGCCCAGCTCTATGTGTCTTTAAATTGTTAGTGGGGTTTTTCCTACATTTTGGCAGCCGTTGAACCCACTGCATACCCTATATCTGTATAGCAGACCCTCTCCTTTCTAATGGGAACATGTCATTATTGTGACCCAGCTCTATGTGTCTTTAAATTGTTAGTGGGCTTTTTCCTACATTTTGGCAGCCGTTGGACCCACTGCATACCCTATAACTGTATAGCAGACCCTCTCTTTTCTAATGGGAACATGTCATTACTGTGACCCAGCTCTATGTGTCTTTAAATTGTTAGTGCGGTTTTTCCTAAATTTTGGCAGCCGTTGGACTCACTGCATACCCTATAACTGTATAGCAGACCCTCTCCTTTCTAATGGGAACAAGTCGTTACTGTGGCCCAGCTCTATGTGTCTTTAAATTGTTATTGGGCTTTTTGCTACATTTTGGCAGCCATTGTACTCACTGCATACCCTATAACTGTATAGCAGACCCGCTCCTTTCTAATGGGAACAAGTCGTTACTGTGACCCAACTCTATGTGTCTTTAAATTGTTAGTGGGGTTTTTCCTACATTTTGGCAGCCGTTGGACTCACTGCATACCCTATAACTGTATAGCAGACCTACTCCTTTCTAATGGGAACATGTCGTTACTGTGGCCCTGCTCTATGTGTTTTTAAATTGTTATTGGGGTTTTTCCCAAACTTTGGCAGCCCTTGTAGTCACTGCATGGGCATTACCACTGTAAGAAACCCACTCATTTATAATGCTCTATGTCTCTTCAAAGGGGTATTGGGGTGTGTCCAAATTTTTGGCAGCCCTTACAGTCACTGCATAGGCAATAACAGTATAGACGACCCACTCTTTAATAATGGGAACAACAAACCATAGCCAACTGCTGGCCTTTTAAGAATAGTAAGTGCCGCCTGATGGCCCTATAAAAATAGTGTTTGTGACTTTCAGAGTCCCTCCTTCATAAATGAAACAGGATGTGTCTGATGATGTCTCACACACGACATGGCTAGATAAGATAGTAAAATGTTAAAATGACATTTCCCGGTAATGCATTTTTCACCGTTGAAAGCAATGCATAAGTGCAAAAACGCATCAAAAACGCTACGTGTGAACATAGCCCATGATGTGGAGGAGCATTTTTGTTTTTGGTTATTTATTTTTCCTTATATACAAGTCATTACCCTGGAAAGGATGTTCCTTAACATATTTCCCAGGAAAATCCATTTTGTTTTAGTTTTTGTATGATTTATTGTGAGTCCATAAAAGTGGCGTAATACCTCTGACAATATTGTTGACAGCAGTGACCTGGGAGTCAGAAATGCTTCCAGGGGTCTTCCTCATGCTGTTCTCATGTAATTGGAGCACTGTTCCCATCGATTTGGGCAATTTTTAGGCCCTCTGCAGACCACCGGGGGCAGAGGGGGGCTGAAAAATGCTCAAGTTTTCCATAGACTTACATTGGGCTCGTTACTCTGACAGAGCACTAAAGCATTCCAATTTGCTCGCCTTGAGCAACAAGTACCCGAGCATTTTAGTGCTCGCTCATCACTACTAGTCAGCTTTTAATCAAGTGATATCATAGATCTAATGAAAAATAGAGGAATTAGCTGGGTAGAAAGGCAAAATTAGCTATTATACCTACACAGTGCTATATAATATGATGACTGCAATATATTAAGAGGATAAAAACTTTAATGGGAGGGGTTCTTTACTGCCAGGTTTCGAACTCTGCAGCTATCGAGTCAGCAGTGTTGGTGATTTTTATTCATATTTTAATTGACTTGTTACAACGATGACCTATTACAGGACCACGGTCAAATTCAGTGTGCAATTTAGAACGACCCATTGTTTCACAAATGTTTGTAAAGGCAGACTGCAATGCAATATTTGTGTTCATATAGTCTTTCTTTCTTTCTTTCTCTTTCTTTCTTTCTTTCTTTCCTTCCCTTTCCTGTACAGTGGTAAGGAATGGATGCTGACCTTCGGGACTCACCTTTTCACCTTCCAATAATATTCCAAAAAAGTAGGCAGCATTCCATAGCTCCATAGATATGTGAAATGTAAGGGTGCTTTTATTCACCCATATCAAAGCAGTGACATTTCTGCTCCAAATACACTGAGCCTTTCTTTTTATATCTAGAAGACAAGGGATAGCAGCAAAGCCTTTTCATGGATGTGAGCGCAAAAATTATCCAAGGAAATCTGCCAAAATCCTCCATATTATAGGCCAAATAATGAAGAAAAGAAGCAGCACTTTAATCTGTTCAAGTGAAAAGAAGTGAAGTCTAGTCACACAAATGCAACATTTCAATTCCCACCATGAGGACTTAGGAAAAACATCCTTTTAGGGGTACATTAGGAGTCCCTAACAAATGCAGCTTCCAAGAAAATAGCAGAAGGATTCCTATTGTGACATGCAGAAGTAGTGGTGTTGCTTCAAAAGCATCCAGCAACTATTAGAAGTAACACAAGCACAGGAGCCAGGAAGTGTTATGCTTCAGAAGCATCCAGCAACTAGAAGGGCTAACACAGTCACAGGAGACAGGGAGTGTTTTAGCAGAGTCCCAGGGGGATTGTGGGGAACTTTTTATTGTAGTATGGCTGAAGCCGAAGAGAAAGGTGGTGTGTTATCTGGATCTGACAGAAGGCAACTGAACAGGATTCAGATCAGGAGAAAAACTAAACACAGGTCAGATAAACTCCCTGAACTAACAGTGCAGAGAATTTTTTGTTGGTCACACAGTGGTTGAACACTGCTGACTGGCATTATCAATTCCTTGGATATTTTTTGTATGCCTTTCCTGTGTTATACAGTTCAACTACCTTTTCCCGTAGATCCGTTGACAATTCTTTGTCTTTCCCTATGACTCACAATTCTGAAACGTCAGTGGCTGGATGAAATATGCAAGAGTCTGTCTGGATTCCAGAAACTCACTCAGCTTTTATGCACACACACTGATTACAAGCAAATAAGTCACAGGTGAGGATGTTACCTTTAGTAGCCATTCAAACCCATTTGTGTCAAATTCTGTGCATGTTATCAGGCCAAAATCACCAGGGTATGTGAACTTTTGATCAGGGTCATTTGGATGTTTTTGGTTGTAATTAAGATTTAAAAATAGAAAACACAGTAGTTTGACAATAAATGGCTTCACCCAACCAATAACCATGAGTGGACAAAAAGTTTTTTGGTTATCATTCATATTCTCTGAAATAAGGCCAAGAAAGGAAAAATTCTGCCGGAGTATGTAAACTTTTGAGCACAACTGTATATAGATATATACTCATATATACAGTTATGGCCAAAAGTGTTAGCACCCTTGAAATTGCTCCAGAAAATGAGGTATTTCTCCCAGAAAATTATTGCAATTACACGTTTTGTTGCACACATGTTTATTTGTTTTGTGTGTAGTTGAACAACATAAAAAACGGCAAAGTGAACATAATTTCACACAAAACCCCAAAAATGGTCGGACAAAATTGTTGGCACCCTCAACTCAATATTTGGTTGCACACTCTTTGGAGCTGCAATCAATAGCTTCCTATAACCATCAACAAGCTTCTTACACCTCTCAACTGGGATTTTGGAACACTCTTCTTTTGCAAACTGCTCCAGGTCTCTCATATTTGAAGGGTGCCTTCTCCCAACGGCAATTTGAAGATCTCTCCACAGGTGTTCAATGAGATTTAGCTGCGGATTCATTGCTGGCGACTTCAGAAATCTCCAGAGCTTTGTTTCCATTAATTTCTGGGTGCTTCTTGAAGTACAGGTGCATGTCACTAAATTAGAATATCATCAATACAAAAAGTGAAACTCATATATTATATAGAGTCATTACAAACAGAGTGATCTATTTCAAGTGTTTATGTTGATGATTATGGCTTACAGCCAATGAAAACACAAAAGTCATTATCTCAGTAAATTAAAATAATTAACAAAAACACCTGCAAAGGCTTCCTAAGCATTTAAAAATGTCCCGTTGTCTGTTTCAGTAGGCTCCACAATCATGGGGAAGACTGCTGACTTGACAGATGTCCAGAAAGCAGTCATTGACACACTCCACAAGGTTACAGAGTTCCAATTTTCATTTGGAAATCAAAGTCCCAGAGTCTGGAGGAAGAGTGGACAGGCACACAATCCAAGCTGCTTGAGGTCTAGTGTGAAGTTTCCACAATCAGTGATGGTTTGGGAAGCCATGTCATCTGCTGGTGTAGGTCCACTGTGTTTTATCAAGACCAAAGTCAACGCAGCCGTCTACCGTCTTCATGCTTCCCTGTGCTGACAAGCTTTTTGGAGATGTAAATTTCATTCTCCAGTAGGACTTGGCACCTGTCCACACTGCCAATACCTGGTTTAAAAACAACAGTATCACTGTGCTTGATTGGCCAGCAAACTCGCCTGACCTTAACCCCATAGAGAATCTATGGGGTATTGTCAAGAGGAAGAGGAGAGACACCAGACCTAACAATGTAGACGAGCTGAAGGCTGCTATCAAAGCAACCTGGTCTTCCATAACACCTGAGCAGTGCCACAGGCTGATCGCCTCCATGCCACGCCACACTGATGCAGTAATTGATGCAAAAGGAGCCCCGACCAAGTATTGAGTGCATTTACTGAACATACATTTCAGTAGGCCAACATTTTGGATTATAAAAACATTTTTCAAGCTGTTGTTATAAAGTATTCTAATTTACAGAGATAATGGCTTTTGTGTTTTCACTGGCCATAATCATCAACATTAACAGAAATAAACACTTGAAATAGATCACTCTGTTTGTAAATGACTCTATATAATATAAGTTTCACTTTTTGTATTGAAGAACTGAAATAAATTAACTGTTTGATGATATTCTAATTTAGTGAGATGCACCTGTTTATTTTGATGCTTGCGGTCATTGTCCTGCTGAAAGACCCATGACCGAGGACGCAAACCCAGCTTTCTGACACTGGGCACTACATTGTGATCCAAAATCCTTTGGTAATCTTCAGATTTCATGATGCCTTGCACACAGCCAATGCACCCAGTGCCAAAGGCAGCAAAACAACCCCAAAACATCTTTAAACTTCAAAAATATTTGACTGTAGGTACTGTGTTCTTTTTTTTGTAGGCCTCATTCAGTAAACAGTAGAATGATGTGCTTTACCAAAAATCTCTATCTTGGTCTCATCTGTCCACAAGACGCTTTCCCAGAAGGTTTTTGGCTTACGCACGTACATTTTGGCAAACTGCAGTCTAGCTTTTTTATGTCTCTGTGTCAGCAGTGGGGTCCTCCTGAGTCTCCTGCTATAGCATTTTATTTCATCCAAATCTCGATGGGTAGTTCGCGCTGACACTGATGAACCCTGAGCCTGCAGGACAGCTTGAATCTCCTTGGAACGTGATTAGGGCTGCTTATCCACCATCCGGACTATCCTGCGGTGCAACTTTTCATCAATTTTGCTATGCTGTCCAAGTCCAAGGAGATAAGCTACAGTGCCATGGATTGTAAACTTCTTGATTATGTTGCACACCTCTGGAGATGAATTTGTAACCTTGAGATTGTTGATATTGTTCAACAATTTTGGTTCTCAAGTCCTCAGACAGTTCTCTTCTCCTCCTTCTGTTCTCCATGCTTAGTGTAGCACACACAGACACACAATGCAAAGATTAAGTCAACTTTTCATCTGGTTTCAGGTGTGATCTTCATATTGCCCACACGTGATACTTGCCACAGGTGAATTTGAACAAGCTTCACATGCTTGAAACAAAGTTGCTTATCCATAATTTTGGAAAGGTGTCAACAATTTTGTCTGGCCCATTTTTGGGATTATGTGTGAAATTATGTCCAATTTGCCTTTTTTCAACCTTTTTTTGTGTTGCTCTAAGTACACAAAGTAAATAAATATGTGTAATTGCAATAATTTTTTGGGAGAAATAATTCATTTTCTGGAACAATTTCAAGAGTGCCTGCACTTTCGGCTATGATTGTATATATAATTTTTAGATACTTTTTTAAGGGGGCATGGCCCTGTAACCCAATCTTTAATTTGTGTTTTTCACTTGATAAAGACGCCGGTACGGCGTTGAAACGCATTGTGAATAAAAAACCTTATTCTCATCATCATTTCTGTGCAATTGATTTACTCCAGCAGCGCAGTCCACCAACGTGTTCATTCAACTGGATCCAATATTTAATTTAAGGCACCCTGCAAAAAATACAGGACACACCTTGAATTTTTTTTTTAAATGTTCCCAACAATAAAAGTTAACCCTTACTTGCACAAAATGCAAACCAGAAAGAGACTCAAGGGCAAAAGGAGACACATCAAAGAGCTGAGAGCCTAATCCTTGACCTGAGTGACAGGTGCCTCCAGCAAGATGAGTGTGTGACGCATTACAGCTTCGAGGCTTTGATGGAACCCGTGACAGCAAGAAAGACGAAAAAAAGGTCCACACATCCCAGACAGAGCCAGAGACAGACAGGATAAGAACAGTGACAAGGCTTTTCCTAGGGCTCCATTAAAATCATATATGTGCCGATAGCCATAGCTGAGACAGGCGGAGCAGTCATTGTGTCTCTCATACAAACAAGTTGATGAGCAGCATGTCCTAACCAAGGGCTATCCATCCAGTGGGCTGGATGCTGCTCTCCGAGGATTGTTGTGACCCCATCAGCCCTAATGTCTCTGTAGTCCTCATACTATGACATCATTTTTAATAATACTCTAGTTATCCCATGTTAATGCAATGTAATTTATATGATTGGGAAGAGAGATAAGTATCACCTGGTGCCACTTATTTTAAGAGATTGGACAGGTTGAAATACAACCTGTCTTATCCCTGCTGTCTGCAAGGTCAGAAGTTTTAATCCCTGCATTTATTCCTCATATAAAGTAAATTTGCATGAGTTCCTTTAAAGGACCACCATGTACCTGGATGATGTTTCCAGCACAAATAATATGGTGAAGGGTAGAATGTTATCCAGCTTTCCTAAGGCCAAAAACAACAAATATGCTTTGTTACACAACAAAATGGGATATGGCATGACTGGGTACATGTGCTATTAAGAGGAGCTGTGATAATTTCTTGGTAGGACACATTAGATGGCCATATGATTATTGGCAATAGTATGGTATGTACCAGTAAAAAGTTTGGACACACCTGTTTATGCAATCGTGTTCTTTTTTAAATTAGCGCATTATAGATTCAGACTGAAGGCAGCAAAATGACAAAGTAACACATATGGAAACAAGGACTAAAGAAACACGTGTGAAACAAACCAGAATACTGTGTGTATTAAACCTTAGATTCCTCAAAATACCCCTGTTTTACTCTGATGGCAATTTTATACCCCGATGGCATTCTCTCAAGCAGCTTCATCAGGTATCACACTTGCCAGATTCTAAGCTATCTGCTCTTGAAGCCTATTTGCCTAATTGTAAGAAATTACTGAAATAAACAACATTTTTACCTATATACTTTGCCCTTTTAAGTATAATGCGCCCTAGTCCAAATAATGCCATTTTATCATGACAACTTCTCGTGATTCCTGATCCACAACAGTTCCCCATCATAGTGACAGCCAAGGCCGGCTCCAGGTTTTCATGGACCCCGGGCGAAAGATTCTCAGTGGGCCCCTTTAACACATACCACAATTCATGATGCACAGATAAGAAATATATATATAATACAATGCCAAAGATTTCACTTACTTCTTACATTATATGAGTGATATCAATTGTAAATTCTACAATAGCTCAGAAACCTGCAAATCCTCACAGCGCACAGTGCAGACCGGACAGTATAGTCCTCCATACAGTATTATGGGCACCACATAATCCTCCTTACAGTATTATGGGCACCACATAGTCCTCCATACAGTATTATGGGCTCCACATAGTCCTCCATACAGTATTATGGGCTCCACATAGTCCTCCGTACAGTATTATGGGCCCCATATATTGCTCCATACAGTATTATGGGGCCCATATATTGCTTCACACAGTATAATGGGCCCCATATAATGCTCCATACAGTATAAAGGCCCAATATATTGCTCCATACAGTATATAATGGGCCCCATATAATGCTCCATACAGTATAATAGCCCCATATATTGCTCCATACAGTGTACTGTCCCCATATATTTCTCCATACAGTATAATGGACCATATATTGCTCCATACAGTATAATGGGCCCATACATTGCTCCCTACAGTATAATGGCCCTATATATTGCTCCATACAGTATAATGGCCCCAGATATTGCTCCTACAGTATAATTGGCCCCATAAATTGCTCCGTACTGTATAATGGGCCCCATATAATGCTCCATACAGTATAATGGCCCCATATATTGCTCGATACAGTATATTAAGGCCCCATATATTGCTCCATACATACAAAAAAATACTTACCTCTCCTCACTCCCTGCTGCTCCGGTCTCCTCGGTGTCTTCTGACTCTCTGCACTGCTCAGCATGCACTCTAGTGATGTCAACGCACCCTCTGCCCTGAGATGTCACAGAGAGTCAGAAGACGCTAAAGAGACCAGAGCAGTGGGGAATGAGGAGAGGTGAGTATTTGAGGGGCAGGGACTCAGTGCCAGTGCTGGCACCAGCCTCCCAACAACTCACGGGCCCCATAGCATGCCGATGTCCCCGACGGCGAGTGGGCAACACCGTTCATCCAGGGCCCCGGCACTTTCCCAGGTGCGCCGGGTGGTGACTCCGGCCCTGGTTGGTGACAGGCACAGACCCCTATAATAGTAGCAGACACTGTGCAACCACTACAGTGAAAGCTACAATGAACCCATAATAGTTACAATCACTTTATCCTTTGTGTTGGATGGGTTATGAGGATAGACAGCCACTGTCATGATGCCATTAGTGGTCCAGTGATGCCAGCAAAGACCAGTCTTGACTTGTACTGGCACTGGATGCACATCTGTGCATGCCCACAAAGACACAGTACTGTATCGGGAATGTAGCCAACGCAAGTTCACTGTGTGTACCATCAATGCCATTGGGGCAATCTAGGAGAAAGCCACCATGTAGCATGCAGTTCCCAGGTTGACCTTTCCTGAAGATCAGAGGTGGTCGGTGACAATTCCTCTGACTCGCACAGTATTTCACATAATCATATCTCTTTCCACAGCTTTGATCTGTCTGTTCATTTGAAAACTTTCAACCTGCTTGGATGGTAATTGTTTGTCTCTTGTGTCATCGTGCTGACTATGACAAACAGCGGTTCATGCGGCTGTCACATCCCCCGGCTGCTTTCATCCTCTGGGGTAATCATGGAGCATTAAATGCCTCGCCTGTAAGGAAAGGAAACATTTCATACACAATTGTTACTTCTTTGGCGTCGTTTCATCATCACGTTGTCAGGGTTAGGATTAAAGACCTCATCATTGATTATCTTCACTCCCCCACACCCAACACATATAGAGAGTAGAGGAGGAAAGTATTTTGCAGAGCGGAAATGGTATTATTCACTTTTCTAGAGATCGCTGAGGCATCATACATTATGTTTACAATGTCCATTTTCAGCCACCATCCGTGGCATTCAAAACAAATGTGTTATATGCCATTGGGATGACCTTTTCCAAAAACAAAACCCAATACTTATTCATGGACATAATCAGAAAAATGTCTAGTAATCTGATTTGCACAGGATTAGAAATATAGTTGCTTTCTTGTAGAAACAGCACCACACTGGTCCTTGGGTTGGGTTTGGTATTGCAGTTCAGCTCTTTGAAAATAAATGGACCTGAGCTCTAATACAACACACAACCTGTGGAATGGGGTGGCACTGTTTTTAGAAGCAAGCTGACAACTAATATGAGCCATATCAGTGCTTCTGACATGAGGCTATCTCCTATGATGTATGATGGGTGGGGTGTCACCTCTAGGTCTCCATATGGTCAGTGGAATGAAGGGTCACTTCAAACTAAGGTAAAAAACTCACCAAATGCTCACTCTGTGCACGTGGCCTTGGTGTATGTGCACACTATGTCTTTTTCTGGTGGATTCCACCTGGAACTCGCCGGAAAAGCGCTTAAAAATGCAATAAAGAAAGCACAGCAATATCAAAACGACTTGCTGTGCAAATGTTCTGTTTTTTCTCACTTCACTGTTATGGTGAAGCTGCTAAAAGAAATGAAGTGAAGCCACTGTATAATATATGGAATAAAAAGAAAGGCTAGTGGCGAAGCCAGAAAATACGTTTCAGGGAGAACACCATTGTGTTTTCCTGAAGTGCCTTCTGCTTCAAAAGCGATGCGGATATGCTGGCATCTTTCCACATCTGTTAAAGGGTTTTCTTTCAACATCAGCTTTAAGGAGTGCTTGGTTCCTCTGCTCTTCCTTCTTGCTGGGGGACGGTGCGCTTCTACTTGATTGACAGATTGAACCAGTGGCATTCTCACGCATTTCGGCCAAATTGTGCACTCTCTGATGCTGAAAGCAGAGGCAGGTTTGGGTCAATGAAGCTGGTCAAATTGAGAGCTAACAATGCACTCCAGCACACCCAGCCTCAGAGCAGTGCTTACAAACTCTATTGGAGAGAACTAGTAAGAACTGTACAAGTGTATTAAGAGAAGCCGTGCCCACTAGACAGCTTCTGCCTGGGAGTATGCATATCGTATACATCACCGCCGTACCCGGGGCAGACAACGGTGAATCCCCGCAGAGTACAATGTGTGCGCGCACTTCGAGGATTCACAAGCCTGCAGTCACACAGAGTGACTGCAGACTTTTCACTTTAGACTGGACAAACCCTCCAAGACAAAATTGATTTTGCATAGTGCATGACACAGGACACTCATGTGTCGCCCCCTCAAGCCCTTCCAGGCTTAATACGGTATATCGGTTCTGACAGGAGTGTTTCTTTAGTGTCTGCTAATGATAAGGTGACACCAAATCTAATATTGCTATGAAAAATATATACTGTACATTTGTATTAGGATAAGCAATTCCGATTAATTTCTCATATTCCTGAAAATCAGGACCATAATGTTATGTAGAGACGGATAGGAGATGAGGCAATGTACTAATTACATCAATAGGGAAAAATGAGCCTGATAAGTCTAAGGGTGCCAAAGAAATTTCTCCTCTGCTATGAATCTGACCCTGCTGAATGAATAATGACCCAACAACTAATGAAAAATGTGCCCATCATTAGGTCATTTGCCAGTGAGCTATGTGCCCGGCACTGTGCTGATGACAAAGCAGGTTCCAACCTTCGCAGTGGACGTCTCACACCCCAGGTGGAGCTGGTCTTTGGCAGAGGTCAGGTTATGACACATTGCAATGGCTTGGTAAAGATGTCATCAGGTCCCACCCAGCATGATCCTAGTGGAAAATAAGGGCTCTGCCTGTCCTCTGTGGGTGTCACTGAATTCTGTTGAGCAATTTTTAACAGGCTCTTCCCAGTGGCTAATTTTAGTTTAGGTTTTTCTGGACTGGTTACTATAAGGCAATCAGCTATTCTGTGCCAAGGAAAATCACTAGTGTCCAACATGTTGGTTTTCACCTATTGCAAACTACACCCCATGATATGCTCTGACAACCTAAAGGCCTAGCTACATTGGCTGATAATGTGTCTGTAGAGAGCACCAGTTGACAAACAAGCAACAAGGTCTAGATACATTTGCAGCCACCGCATTCCTTATATATACAATCCTGTTTGACAACTTAGGCATTGCGATCAAGCTTTTTCCACAGTCCTGAATTAAGTCTAACATAACCGGCAAACTTATACCTAGGGTTTGTCAAAACATAAAATGAGCAACTAAAAGTTAGCGGAAAACTTAGAATATTAATAATAGTAAACAATAGTGATGAGCGAGCGTGCTCGTCTAACCCTTTAAATGAGCACGCTCGGGTACTCGCCGAATAGTTTTGGCGTGCTCGGCATTTCAGTTGCAGCCTCCGCGGCTGCTTGTGTCGCGGCTGTTACACAGCTGTGACACATGTAGGGATTGTCTGTTTGTCAGGCAATCCCTACATGTGTCACAGCTGTGTAACAGTCGTGACACATGTAGTCGTGGCGGCTGAAACTAAAATGCCGAGCACACCGAAACTATTCGGAGAGTACCTGAGCTTGCTTGTTTAAAGGGTTAAACGAGCACGCTGGCTCATCACTAGTAAGCAAGCAACTTAAAGCACCACTCCAGCATTTTTTTTATTCCAGCGTTGGAGTGGTGCCATTGATCTCAGTTCAATGACCCTAGTATTATACTCACCAGCCGTAGTCTTCTGCTCTTCCCGGTGACCCCCCCCCCCCCCAAGTCCCACATCGCCATCTTGTGACTGCAGCATCTGACTCACCAGAAGTCTTAGCTGACACAAGCTCGTTCTGGCCTCGTTCTGGCTCTCATACAGCGCCGGACTGGAGTACCTGGGGCCCACCAGGAAAAAATCAATCTTAGGGCCCACCAGCACCATGCAGTTACCGTATATAGGAAAAACATAAGTCCACAAACTCTTTCAAAATGAATCAACTTTATTAACCAATAAATAACCAATATAATGAATAAATAACAAGCTAAAGAAACACTCCTGGCAAAAGAGGAACACTGTTATCTTATTCACATCAGTGTGTGATAAAGTGCCATAACAGAATAATACCAATAAATACTTTCAAGGTACATTCTCTTAAAGTATAAGTGCCACAAATTGAACCTGCAACTAGCATCATTGTAGCAGTACCAAACTTGGCCCACTAGGAAAACTTAAAGAATTCTGTAAGCATTTTGGAAGTTTGTATTGCACGTTTTCCTCTCCTCTACAATACAGTGCCATTCAATTGTTAGTGAAAGGCCCAAAACAACAAATAAACAGAACAGAACAGAACAGAAGATGACATTGCATACTTATTAATAATGTCATCATAGTCTAAGTTCCTTGAAATGTCATACTCAATGTTCAACAGAAGGAGTGACTCTAAAAGCTCCTGTCCAATCGAAGACCTCAGACGATTTTTTACAATTTTCAGCTTTGAGAACACTTTCACATGAAAACTGGGTACAAGCAAGTGTAAGAAGTGTCTTGTAAACTGCAAAAATGTTTGCATAAACAGCAGAATGTAAATTGTAGTCATATAAAAGTCTGTAGCAGCAGGAAAGACAGTTTTTTTGCGGGACGAGTTGTACTTTCAGATGCAATCATTTATTTTACCATATAGTGTACAGTGAAATGGCAACAATTTCAAGTACAGTAAAATTGCAAAAAAAAGTGCAATTACACGTTTGTTTATTGGGTTTTTTAGTCACCATGTTCACTATATGGTAAAACCGACATGACAGTGTGATGCCTTGGGTCAGTACGAGTTTGTAGATACCAAACATGTATACCTTTACTGGTATCTAATTGGTGAAAACAAATTCACAAGTTTGAAAAAAAAAAAATCACACTTTTCGCGCCATGTTCTGCGCACCGTAGTGTTCTCATTTTTTTGGATCTGGGGCTGTGTGACGGCTTATTTTTTGCGTCTTGAGTTGACGTGCATCTCTGCTGCTGTGTAGTAGTCACAACACAGGGAGAGGTTAAACATCCAAGTATTTAATATGTATTGCAAATAAAGAATGTTCCCATTCTTAATATCAGAAAAAACAAATGACTGACAGCAATCCACTATACCTAGACTAATAATACCATATAGAAGAGAGAAATACCGCCACACCATGACCAGAACACATAAAACCACATAGTGATCAAATACTACCAAGTACAAGGTATATATACTGCCACACCATGAGAAGACCACATATTACCACCACATAGTGACCGTCCGAATAATACCACATACAAGGGACAAATACCGCCACGCCATGACCATGGCACATAATGGCATCAGATAGTGACTGATAATGAAAATGTTAAAAAGCTCTGTATATGAGGCTGTGTGCCCACGTAGCGTTTTTCAAGCGTTTATGCTGCGGAATTTCCGCAGCGGAAACGCTTGTAAAACGCTAGGTAATCCGCACCCCATGGTCCCCAAGGGGATTCCGCATGTTCTATGCACATGCTGCGGATTTTTCCGCAGCGTTTATGCTGCGTACAAAAATCCGCAGAATGTCATTTAATTTGGCGGAAGTGCAGCGGAACTCCCGCCATTGACTTGCATTGAGACGCACAGAAACCGCGACTGTACATTTTTACAAGCGGCTTCTATGCGTCTCTATGTGCAGATGGTACCCAGTTCTGGAGGAGAGGAGACTCTCATCCAGACCTGGGTATCATTGTACCTGTAAAAAAAGAATAAAATAACAAATAAAGTTTATACTCACCTGTCCGGCGTCTTCTCTCTGAATGCCAGCAGCGCTGAAGGACCTTCGGTGACGTCACAGTCATGTGACCGCAGGCCCTTCACTGCTCTGTCTCGCGATATGCCGGCAGCCGGGAACCAGCCAGGAAGCAGCGCTGCAGCCACGCCGGGGCCTCGGGGGTGAGTATAGCTTTATTTGTTTTAATTTTTACGGTTCACACTGTATAAATCCATGCTGTTTGCATGGATTTATACAGTGTGACCTAGTTGTCAAGCACTTTCCAAGTGATGCTATCGCCTGGAAAGTGCTTGTCAATCTGCATGCGGAAATGCATGTGAATCCGCATGTGGATCCGCATGTATTCTGCAGGAAAAACGCATGCACAATCTGCATGCGTTTTTTTCTGCCAGGGAGATGCAGAAATGCTGCATAAATTTTCTGCTTCATTTCTGCATCGTGGGCACATAGCCTCAGAGTAATTGTACAGATAATGTAGAGATTATCAGTGACATTATGCACAGGAGCTCTGTGTATAGTGTCAGTGTAGAGGTAATACAGAGATCACTAGTGACATTATACACAGGAGCTCTGTGTATAGTGTCAGTGTAGAGGTAATACAGTGATCACCAGTGACATTATACACAGGAGCTCTGTGTATAGTGTCAGTGTACAGGTAATAGAGTGATCACCAGTGGCATTATACACAGGAGCTCTGTGTATAGTGTCAGTGTAGAGGTAATACAGTGATCACCAGTGACATTACACACAGTAGCTCTGTATATAGTGTCAGTGTGTGTGTATAGGTAATACAGTGATCACCAGTGACATTATGCACAAGAGCTCTGTATATAGTGTCAGTGTGTGTGTATAGGTAATACACATACTCACCACTGATGTCTCTAGGTGAAGTTCTTTATCTGCAGACCGATATATCACATCTTCTATGCAGGACTTATCTCTGCAGAAAATTACATACTGTAGTTAGCTATAACTCATCACTTCCAGAGCACAATCCACACTTTTCCCAAGATTTCTACACTGCATGAAATGACAAAAAAAGCAACATAGTGTGGCACTACACAGTAACAGTCAGGGCCGGCTCCAGGTTTTTCTGGGCCCCGGGCGAAAGAGTCTCAGTGGGCCCCTTTAACACATACCACGATTCATGATGCAGAGATACAGTGGAGAAATATATATATATATAGTACAATGCAAAGATTTCACTTCTTACTGTAACATACCTGGCGGCGTCCTTGCATAGTGGTCCATCTTCCACTGTGCAAGAGCGCGCACTTGATCTCCTGTCCAGAATGTCTCTCTGGCTTCCCTCCATGCTGTCTGTTTGTGTCTGTTTCTGCTGCTTAAGGGCGGCGCCCGATCACTTCCTGCTTTTTGTACCTGCTGTGGGTCACACCCCTTGTGCGTCCTCAGCCTATTGCTGTCTGTCACCTGGTATATAGCTCAGCTGCTCCCATCTATCCCTGCCTGAGCATAGTGTTTCATTCAGTGTGTGCTTGCACTCTGAAGGTGCCAGGTCCCGTTCTGTGTTCTCTTGTCTGCCTATCCTGGAGGCTGTATTTCCAGGCCTGTCTGAACACGCTCCTAGCCTGTTCCTCCTGCCTTCTAGGGGCCGATTACCTAGACCCGTTCCTGTATCTTGTCTGACCTGTCTGAACACGCTCCTAGCCTGTTCCTCCTGCCTTCTAGGGGCCGATTACCTAGACCTGCTCCTGTATCTTGTCTGTCCTGTCTGAACACGCACCTTGCCTGTTCGTCCTGCCTCTCTGGGGGCCGTATTCCCAGACCCGCTCCTGTATTCCGCTGCAGTGTCGGTCTCCTCCGTACACTCAGTTCCAGTCTGAACTCTCTCCTATCCTTTACCTGTTTTGCCTCTATGTCCGTTCCCTTCCTTTTTCTGCAGAGTCTGAACTCGTACCTAACTCCTGCTTGTTGTCTCTGTACTCCCGTTTGTGAGTTTGTGGTCCACTCGCTACTTCTCTGCTAGTACCCTGTGGGTGTCTGGCTCTGCCTTTCCCTTCCTGTCTGTTCCGTGTGAACAGAGCCCTGTCCCCCCTACTCAGCCTAGCCTGCTCTGACTCCTTTGCTCACCGCTCCGGTGGTTCTAGCCTGCTCTGACTCCTTTGCTCACCGCTCCGGCGGTTCTAGTCTGCTCTGACTCCTTTGTTTACCGCTCCGGCGGTTCTAGCCTGCCCTGCTTCTGCCCACTGCTCCGGCAGTCCTGTCCTGCCCTGCTTCTGCCCACTGCTCCGGCGGTCCTGTCCTGCCCTGCTTCTGCCCGCTGCTCCGGCAGTCCTGTCCTGCCCTGCTTCTGCCCGCTGCTCCGGCAGTCCTGTCCTGCCCTGCTTCTGTCCGCTGCTCCGGCAGTCCTGTCCTGCCCTGCTTCTGCCCGCTGCTCCGGCAGTCCTGTCCTGCCCTGCTTCTGCCCGCTGCTCCGGCAGTCCTGTCCTGCCCTGCTTCTGCCCGCTGCTCCGGCAGTCCTGTCCTGCCCTGCTTCTGCCCGCTGCTCCGGCAGTCCTGTCCTGCCCTGCTTCTGCCCGCTGCTCCGGCAGTCCTGTCCTGCCCTGCTTCTGCCCGCTGCTCCGGCAGTCCTGTCCTGCCCTGCTTCTGCCCGCTGCTCCGGCAGTCCTGTCCTGCCCTGCTTCTGCCCGCTGCTCCGGCAGTCCTGTCCTGCCCTGCTTCTGCCCGCTGCTCCGGCAGTCCTGTCCTGCCCTGCTTCTGCCCGCTGCTCCGGCAGTCCTGTCCTGCCCTGCTTCTGCCCGCTGCTCCGGCAGTCCTGTCCTGCCCTGCTTCTGCCCGCTGCTCCGGCAGTCCTGTCCTGCCCTGCTTCTGCCCGCTGCTCCGGCAGTCCTGTCCTGCCCTGCTTCTGCCCGCTGCTCCGGCAGTCCTGTCCTGCCCTGCTTCTGCCCGCTGCTCCGGCAGTCCTGTCCTGCCCTGCTTGTGCTCGCTGCTCCTGCAGCCCCGTCCTGCTCTGTTCGTGCTCGCTGCTCCTGCAGCCCCGTCCTGCTCTGTTCTTGCCCACCGCTTCGGGCGTTCCCTCTCTGCTGTGGTTGTCTACCGCATCTGCGGTTCTGTGACCCAGTCTGTACTGGGTCTTAACCTTTCTGTGCTCCAGCCCGTCCTTTCGGCCAGTACCTCCCTGCCTGCATACTCGCCTGTATCCACCCATCTGCATACCTGCCGTGTTTGCTTATATCCACCAGTCTGTGCTACCCCTCTACCTGTATTGTTCCTGAGTCCCAGTGTGTACTGGGTCCTATCCCGCCTGTGTTCCTACCTGCTAGTGCCTCCCTGTCTGCACTCTAGCTGCGCTTGCCTTTACCCGCCTGCCTGCATACCAGTCGTGCCTGCCTATACCCTCCAGTCTGTGCGCCAGCCTAACTAGCCTGATCCAGTAATCCCTGTGTGGGTCAACCCCCGTGTCCGGAGTTTGACCTGGAGTAGCACCTGGTCCCTCTGCCCGGTTTCTCCCTGGTGCACTGGCGTCGTATGCCGTTGTGCCATCTTGGTCGGATCGGCCAGATACTTAGTCACGCCCCTCCAGGCACTCTCCGGTTCATGGTCCAGTGGAATCACTACAATCACACGCACACGCCGCTCAGCCCGGGCGTGTGCATAACAGCATGCTCAGGCCATGGTTCCCGTTGAGCCCCACGGCCTTCGCTCTCTGAGAAGTTTTCCAGCGAATACATGCATTAAAATAAATAAATATATATTTTTTTTTCCTTTAGCTGAGTTCCAGGCGAATTACGCACCCGTCCAGATGGATCTATCTGCTCTCGTTCCCGCGGATCCGCTACGTTATTATGGGGATCCTAGACAAAGTCGTGCATTTGTGGAGCAATGCATGCTACACTTCAAGTTCTACCCTCTATGTTTTCCCACCGATCGGGTTAAGGTGGCATTCATTATGTCTTACCTGGCGGGTGATGCCTTGGAATGGATCAACCCCCTATATGAAACACAGGATCCGATCCTCCTGGACCTAATGGCCTTCCTGGTGGCCTTTCTAATGGTCTTCGATGATCCTAACCCGGAGGCTCCTGCTGAAGCTTCACTTCCCAATATCCCGGAGCAGCCCCAATGGGTAATGTGTGTGGGTAGCGCAATAGTCCTCCAGCCCAATGAGACTACTGCCCACCCAGAATCCTCACAGGGTGACTACGCTTTCCGGAATACTTCTCCCAACCTCAAGAGGCAGTCCAGACGTGCTAGACGTAGAGGCAAGCCGTCACGCCAGGGTCTGTCCTCCCTGAGACCTCCTGACCCCAACCTTGAAGTCCCTACTGAAGCTTCATCTCCCTGTATCCCGGAGAAGCCCCAACGGGTAATGTGCGTGGGTAGTGCACCAGTTCTCCTGCCCGAAGAGACTTCTGCCCATCCAGACTCCACACAGGAGAACTTCCTGCACCCGGCATCAGATGCTTCACCCACTTTAACCGGTGTGCATGTCCAAGGATGCTCCAAAGCTGTGGTTACCTCAGAGTCTGTGCACCTCTACTACCTGGCGGAGGACCCCCTGTTGCCTCCTGAATCCTCCGGGATACCACTCGATGACAAATGGAGAGAGAATTCTCTACACCCGGTACTCGATACTTTGTCCGCTTCGTCCTGTGAGCCTGACAATGGGTACCCCAAAGTGGTAGTTACCCCCGAGTCTCTACACCCCTCCGACCAGGCGGAGGACCTCCAGTTGTCTCCTGAACCCTTCGGGGTGCTACCTGGTAGCGAAAGGACAGAGACTCTCCTATACTCTGTACCTGATACCTCGCTCGCTTCGTCCAGTGAGTCCAACCTAGTGTACTCCGAAGCAGAGGTTACTCCCGAGTCTCTACACCCCTCCGACCAGGCGGAGGACCTCCAGTTGTCTCCTGAACCCTTCGGGGTGCTACCTGGTAGCGAAAGGACAGAGACTCTCCTATACTCTGTACCTGATACCTCGCTCGCTTCGTCCAGTGAGTCCAACCTAGTGTACTCCGAAGCAGTGGTTACTCCCGAGTCTCTACACTCCTCTGACCAGGCGGAGGACCTCCAGTTGTCTCCAGAACCCTTCGGGGTGCCACCTGGTGGTAAATGGACAGAGACTTTCCTATATCCTGGATCTGATACCTCGCTTGCTTCGTCCAGTGAGTCCGACTTAGTGTACTCTGAAGCAGAGGTTACCCGTGAGTCTCTACACCCCTCTGACCAGGCGGAGGACCGCCAGTTGTCTCCAGAACCCTTCGGGGTGCCACCTGGTGGAGAATGGACAGAGACTTTCCTATACTCGGTACCCGATACCTCGCCTGCTTCGTCCAGTGAGTCCGACCTAGTGTACTCTGAAGCAGATGTTTTCTCTGAGCCTCTGCACTCTTCTGACCCGGCGGAGGACCTCCAGTTGTTTCCTGAATCCTCCGGGGTACCACCAGAAAACAAAGAGACAGTGACTTTTCCTCATTATGTACCTGATAACCCGTCTATTTCTTCCTGTGAGCTTGACAAGATGTACCTCGAAGCAGAGATTACCCCCAAGTCTCTGTCCCCCTCCAACCCGGTGGAGGACTTCCAGTTGTCTCCTGTACCCTCTGGGGTGCCACCTGAAAATATGTGGAGAGAGACTTCCTTGTGTGCTGTTCCTGGTACTCCACCCGTTTCGTCTGTTGCTAAGGGTGGCTGGATGGGAGGTAGCATCCTAGCTACCCAGAGGAGACCAGTTTTTCCGGTGGACAGGGGAAGTGATCTCTTCGAAGTGAAGAATTGGCCCTCGAATTCCCTGCGGAAGATTCTGGCAGGCCTGAAGAAGAGGGGGCGTAAGGGGGGGGGTACTGTAACATACCTGGCGGCGTCCTTGCATAGTGGTCCATCTTCCACTGTGCAAGAGCGCGCACTTGATCTCCTGTCCAGAATGTCTCTCTGGCTTCCCTCCATGCTGTCTGTTTGTGTCTGTTTCTGCTGCTTAAGGGCGGCGCCCGATCACTTCCTGCTTTTTGTACCTGCTGTGGGTCACACCCCTTGTGCGTCCTCAGCCTATTGCTGTCTGTCACCTGGTATATAGCTCAGCTGCTCCCATCTATCCCTGCCTGAGCATAGTGTTTCATTCAGTGTGTGCTTGCACTCTGAAGGTGCCAGGTCCCGTTCTGTGTTCTCTTGTCTGCCTATCCTGGAGGCTGTATTTCCAGGCCTGTCTGAACACGCTCCTAGCCTGTTCCTCCTGCCTTCTAGGGGCCGATTACCTAGACCCGTTCCTGTATCTTGTCTGACCTGTCTGAACACGCTCCTAGCCTGTTCCTCCTGCCTTCTAGGGGCCGATTACCTAGACCTGCTCCTGTATCTTGTCTGTCCTGTCTGAACACGCACCTTGCCTGTTCGTCCTGCCTCTCTGGGGGCCGTATTCCCAGACCCGCTCCTGTATTCCGCTGCAGTGTCGGTCTCCTCCGTACACTCAGTTCCAGTCTGAACTCTCTCCTATCCTTTACCTGTTTTGCCTCTATGTCCGTTCCCTTCCTTTTTCTGCAGAGTCTGAACTCGTACCTAACTCCTGCTTGTTGTCTCTGTACTCCCGTTTGTGAGTTTGTGGTCCACTCGCTACTTCTCTGCTAGTACCCTGTGGGTGTCTGGCTCTGCCTTTCCCTTCCTGTCTGTTCCGTGTGAACAGAGCCCTGTCCCCCCTACTCAGCCTAGCCTGCTCTGACTCCTTTGCTCACCGCTCCGGTGGTTCTAGCCTGCTCTGACTCCTTTGCTCACCGCTCCGGCGGTTCTAGTCTGCTCTGACTCCTTTGCTTACCGCTCCGGCGGTTCTAGCCTGCCCTGCTTCTGCCCACTGCTCCGGCAGTCCTGTCCTGCCCTGCTTCTGCCCACTGCTCCGGCAGTCCTGTCCTGCCCTGCTTCTGCCCGCTGCTCCGGCAGTCCTGTCCTGCCCTGCTTCTGCCCGCTGCTCCGGCAGTCCTGTCCTGCCCTGCTTCTGTCCGCTGCTCCGGCAGTCCTGTCCTGCCCTGCTTCTGCCCGCTGCTCCGGCAGTCCTGTCCTGCCCTGCTTCTGCCCGCTGCTCCGGCAGTCCTGTCCTGCCCTGCTTCTGCCCGCTGCTCCGGCAGTCCTGTCCTGCCCTGCTTCTGCCCGCTGCTCCGGCAGTCCTGTCCTGCCCTGCTTCTGCCCGCTGCTCCGGCAGTCCTGTCCTGCCCTGCTTCTGCCCGCTGCTCCGGCAGTCCTGTCCTGCCCTGCTTCTGCCCGCTGCTCCGGCAGTCCTGTCCTGCCCTGCTTCTGCCCGCTGCTCCGGCAGTCCTGTCCTGCCCTGCTTGTGCTCGCTGCTCCTGCAGCCCCGTCCTGCTCTGTTCTTGCCCACCGCTTCGGGCGTTCCCTCTCTGCTGTGGTTGTCTACTGCATCTGCGGTTCTGTGACCCAGTCTGTACTGGGTCTTAACCTTTCTGTGCTCCAGCCCGTCCTTTCGGCCAGTACCTCCCTGCCTGCATACTCGCCTGTATCCACCCATCTGCATACCTGCCGTGTTTGCTTATATCCACCAGTCTGTGCTACCCCTCTACCTGTATTGTTCCTGAGTCCCAGTGTGTACTGGGTCCTATCCCGCCTGTGTTCCTACCTGCTAGTGCCTCCCTGTCTGCACTCTAGCTGCGCTTGCCTTTACCCGCCTGCCTGCATACCAGTCGTGCCTGCCTATACCCTCCAGTCTGTGCGCCAGCCTAACCAGCCTGATCCAGTAATCCCTGTGTGGGTCAACCCCCGTGTCCGGAGTTTGACCTGGAGTAGCACCTGGTCCCTCTGCCCGGTTTCTCCCTGGTGCACTGGCGTCGTATGCCGTCGTGCCATCTTGGTCGGATCGGCCAGATACTTAGTCACGCCCCTCCAGGCACTCTCCGGTTCATGGTCCAGTGGAATCACTACAATCACACGCACACGCCGCTCAGCCCGGGCGTGTGCATAACACTTACATTACATGAGTGATATCTATTGTAAATTCCACAATAGCTCAGAAACCGGTGAATCGCTCCACACAGAATACTGGCCCCCATATAAGGCTCCATACGGAATACTGGCCCCCATATAAGGCCCCATGCGGAATACTGGCCCCCATATAAGGCTCCATACGGAATACTGGCCCCCATATAAGGCTCCATACGGAATACTGGCCCCCATATAAGGCTCCATACGGAATACTGGCCCCCATATAAGGCTCCATACGGAATACTGGCCCCCATGTAAGGCCCCATATGGAATACTGGCCCCCATGTAAGGCCCCATACGGAATACTGGCCCCCATATAAGGCCCCATACGGAATACTGGCCCCCATATAAGGCCCCATACGGAATACTGGCCTCCATATAAGGCTCCATACGGAATACTGGCCCCCCATATAAGGCTCCATACGGAATACTGGCCCCCATATAATGCTCCATACGGAATACTGGCCCCCATATAAGGCTCCATACGGAATACTGGCCCCCATATAAGTCTCCATACGGAATACTGGCCCCCATATAAGGCTCCATACGGAATACTGGCCCCCATATAAGGCTCCATACGGAATACTGGCCCCCATATTATGCCCCATACGGAATACTGGCCCCCATATAAGGCTCCATACGGAATACTGGCCTCCATATAAGGCTCCATACGGAATACTGGCCCCCATATAAGGCTCCATACGGAATACTGGCCCCCATATAACGCTCCATACAGGATACTGGTCCCCTTATAAAGCTCCATACAGGATACTGGCCCCCATATAACGCTCCATACAGGATACCGGTCCCCTTATAACGCTCCATACAGGATACCGGTCCCCTTATAACTCTCCATACAGGATACTGGCCCCCATATAATGCTCCATGCAGGCTGTTACCCCCCACATAATGCCCCATACAGGCTGTCCCCCCCTTATAATGCTCCATGCAGGCTGTTCCCCCCCCCCCTTTATAATGCCCCATGCAGGCTGTTCCCCACCTTATAATGCCCCATGCAGGATGTCACCCCCCCTCTATATAATGCCCCATGCAGGATGTCCCCCCCTCTTTATAATGCCCCATGCAGGATGCCCCCCCCTCTTTATAATGCCCCATGCAGGATGCCCCCCCCTTATAATGATCCATGCAGGCTGTTCCCTCCCACATAATGCCCCATACAGGCCCCCCCCTTTTAATGCTCCATGCAGGCTGTTACCCCCCCACATAATGCCCCATACAGGCTGCCCCCCCTTATAATGCTCCATGCAGGCTGTTACCCACCTTATAATGCCCCATGCAGGATGTCACCCCCCCTCTATATAATGCCCCATGCAGGATGTCCCCCCCCTCTTTATAATGCCCCATGCAGGATGCCCCCCCCCTTCTCTTTATACTGCCCCATGCCTCCATACATTAAAAAAAAAAAATCAAATACTCACCTCCCTTCTCCTCACCTGCTACCTGCTGCCCGCTGCTGCAGCGTTGTCGGTGTCTTCCCGCTCAGCGCTCCCTGTGACGACTCAGGGGAGGGCGCAGTGTAAAGACGTCACCGCGCCCTCTGACCTGAGACGTCACAGGGAGCGCGCACCAGGAAGACAGCTGATCTGCTGAGGCACGGGGAGAGGTAAGTATCTGGCTGCCGGGGCCCTGAGCAAGCGGCGGAGAAGGGCGGGCGCTGACACCGCTCTCCTCCGCCCATAGCCCAGCGCGGTGCGCGACCGCCAGTGGGCCCCTCTGCCTGCTCAGGGCCCCGGCATTTGCCCGGGTGCGCCGGGTGCTGACGCCGGCCCTGGTAACAGTGCTCCAGTGTCATTCTGTGCCTGCTCATCTCTGTCAGCAGACATATTTGTCTGAGGGTAAAAATGTAGCAGAGCTGAAGACAGAAGACCTATGGATTACGTTGGAGTGAGGATTTTTCTTTATTAAAGATGGAGTCCCTAAATGTGTTTTATTTTTAATAAAAAAAAAATTCTGTCTTTTTTCTTTCTGTTTACTAGAAATTCATGGTGGCTATGTCTAATTTGGCGTGACACCATGAATTTCGGGCTTAGTACCAGCTGATAATACAAAGCTGGCCTGGTACTAACCCTATTACCCAGGGTGCCACTCACCACCAGGGCCGCTGGAAGAGCCGGGTAAAGCACCTGGAAATGGTGCTATGATGAATGCGCCATTTTCAGGGGTGGCTGCGGGCTGCGATTTTCAGCGTGGGGGGCCAAGAACGCTTATATATACCATGCTGCAAATCCCAGCCCCCAGCTGCCTTGTTTTATCTGGCTGGTGATCAACATATGGCGGGAGCTGGGCAATGGGCATGATTATCAAATAATATATACCTGACAGGAGCCCATACATTCTCCTGCCTCCAATAATATATACCTGACAGGAGCCAATAGATTGTGCTGCATCCAATAATATACACCCGACAGGAGCCCTTAGATTCTGCTGCCTCCAATAATATATACCTGACAGGAGCCCATACATTCTGCTGCCTCCAATAATATATACCTGACAGGAGCCCATACCTTCTGCTGCCTCCAATAATATATACCCGAAAGGAGCCCATACATTCTGCTGCCTCCAATAATATATACCCGACAGGAGCCCATACATTCTGCTGCCCCCAATAATATATACCTGACAGGAGCCCATACATTCTGCTGCCTCCAATAATATATACCCAACAGGAGCCCATACATTCTGCTGCCTCCAATAATATATACCTGACAGGAGCCCATACATTCTCCTGCCTCCAATAATATATACCTGACAGGAGCCCATAGATTCTGCTGCCTCCAATAATATATACCTGACAGGAGCCCATACAATCTCCTGCCTCCAATAATATATACCTGACAGGAGCACATACATTCTCCTGCCTCCAATAATATATACCCGACAGGAGCCCATACATTCTCCTACCTCCAATAATATATACCTGACAGGAGCCCATAGATTCTGCTGCCTCCAATAATATATACCTGACAGGAGCCCATACATTCTCCTGCCTCCAATAATATATACCTGACAGGAGCCCATACATTCTACTGCCTCCAATAATATATACCTGGTAGGAGCCCATACATTCTGCTGCCTCCAATAATATATATCTGACAGGAGCCCATACATTCTCCTGCCTTCAATAATATATACCTGACAGGAGCCCATACATTCTGCTGCCTCCAATAATATATACCTGACAGGGGCCCATACATTCTCCTGCCTCCAATAATATGTACCTGACAGGAGCCCATAGATTCTGCTGGCTCCAATAATATATACCTGGTAGGAGCCCATAGATTCTGCTGCCTCCAATAATATATACCTGACAGGAGTCCATAGATTCTGCTGCCTCCAATAATATATACCTGGTAGGAGCCCATACATTCTCCTGCCTCCAATAATATATACCTGACAGGAGCCCATACATTCTCCTGCCTCCAATAATATATACCTGACAGGAGCCCATACATTCTCCTGCCTCCAATAATATATACCTGACAGGAGCCCATAGATTCTGCTGCCTCCAATAATATATACCTGACAGGAGCCCATACATTCTCCTGCCTCCAATAATATATACCTGACAGGAGCCCATAGATTCTGCTGCCTCCAATAATATATACCTGACAGGAGCCCATACATTCTCCTGCCTCCAATAATATATACCTGACAGGAGCCCATACATTCTCCTGCCTCCAATAATATATACCTGATATGAGCCCATACATTCTCCTGCCTCCAATAATATATACCTGACAGGAGCCCATAGATTTTGCTGCCTCCAATAATATATACCTGACAGGAGCCCATACATTCTGCTGGCTCCAATAATATATACCTGGTAGGAGCCCATAGATTCTGCTGCCTCCAATAATATATACCTGACAGGAGCCCATAGATTCTGCTGCCTCCAATAATATATACCTGACAGGAGCCCATACATTCTCCTGCCTCCAATAATATATACCTGACAGGAGCCCATACATTCTCCTGCCTCCAATAATATATACCTGGTAGGAGCCCATACATTCTCCTGCCTCCAATAATATATACCTGACAGGAGCCCATAGATTCTGCTGGCTCCAATAATATATACCTGGTAGGAGCCCATAGATTCTGCTGCCTCCAATAATATATACCTGACAGGAGTCCATAGATTCTGCTGCCTCCAATAATATATACCTGGTAGGAGCCCATACATTCTCCTGCCTCCAATAATATATACCTGACAAGAGCCCATACATTCTGCTGGCTCCAATAATATATACCTGGTAGGAGCCCATAGAATCTGCTGCCTCCAATAATATATACCTGACAGGAGCCCATGGATTCTGCTGCCTCCAATAATATATACCTGACAGGAGCCCATACATTCTCCTGCCTCCATTAATATATACCTGACAGGAGCCCATACATTCTGCAGCCTCCAATAATATATACCTGGCAGGAGCCCATAGATTCTGCTGCCTTCAATAATATATACGACACGCCCCCTGGGCCGCGTGGGGAATCCGGAACTGGGCCCTTTTGTGGGATGCTGGGGGTTGTAGTCACCATGGTTGCGACCCGGTCCCGTGGCTCAGGGTGGTCAAACCAGTGGCAGTCAATTTATGGGGTTTTTGTGGTTTAATGTCCGACTACGCCACCCGTGGATTGCGGTCAGTGCGAACCGCCGCTGCAAGGCAGACCGCTGGGGCTGATGGTGTATGCAGCTGAGGTAGTGTAACTCCCCACGGGAAGAGTGCAGCACCAGGGCAGTGTAGTAGATGGTGGGGGTGATGGTGCGGGCGTCCCAGCACTAGTAGTGCTGTATGCGGTGAGAAAGCACAGAGACAAGGTATTGCAGTTCAAGTTCTTTACTCACAGTTCTCATCCAGGTCACTTGTCCGCAGTTAGGACCGCCCGAGCCGTGCTGCATCCACCAGGCAGGGAGCTCGGTCAACCCCCAGGTAATTCCGGAGTGTGGCACAGGACTCTCTTCTATCCTTTCGTCAGCCGTGCCCCACCAGTGACACTACCTCTGTCCAGCTGCCTCGGGTCTTCTCCTGGGAGGACTGGGTGTCCACTTCCCTGACCCTATGTGGTGTGCCTTTCTGGTAGGTGTAGTGAGGGGTCGCACCAGTAAATGGTCACGACCGCCGGTCCTTGGTTAAGGATTAGTCGCCTCCACCAATTTGGGATCCGGTACCCTGTTCTGCCAACCCGTCACCCGCAATCTCCTGGGTCCTTAGGGTTCCTTCTGCCCTCGTGTCTCTGGGCCTCTCTTGGTGTTCTGTTCCTTCTTACTTTCCTTTCTGTTCCTTTCTGTTTCCGTTCCTCTCCTCTGGCTCTGGCCTCCACTCCAGGCCTGCCTCGTGGAGCTGGGCCCAGACTGAGCCACAGCTCCCTGTCAGCCCTCTCTGGCTGAACTCCTTCTCTCACTCCACTGACTGAACTGACCTTCTTCTCCCAGAACTAAGATGGTGCCCACCTTTTATACCTCCCTCTCTATGTATGAGCCCAGGTGACTTGCAACCAATGGGCTCCTACCTATGCCCAGAAACTGTCCCCTCCTGCTCCTACATCACTGGGTTTTCCTCCCCCCTCCCAACTCCAGCCAGGGACAGATTCTGTCGTGCCTGCATTACTATACTAATGGGAGCACCGTTGAGCTGTCCCCCGGAAATGGGGTGTGTGTGATGCATGCAGCTAACTGAGCCCTGGTCCACACACCATCCTTACCCGGGAGTGGGATATCACACCTCTGGTTGAGGTGCAATACCTCTGTAGCGACCGAACCCTCGGAGCGCTACATTCCCCCCCGGTAAACCACAGCATGTCCTCGGGCTGGAAAAGAGCAAAGACATTTGATTACCAGACATGCAAAACTTTTTCAAAACATTTTTACAGTAGGAAACGGACGACATTGTTCAATTCCCTTTATGGGAAACATTTTCCTCTTCTTTAACACTTTTCTTTCATTAGATATTGTCAATACTACCGGAACTCTTTTGTCATATAAAACATCATATAAAACATTTGCATTATCACCTAGCAGCATATAAAGCTTTTCCATATAAAACACTTTCAAGCAAAACATATTCTTGGATCCTGGCCGCGGTGCAACTTGCGACCAGGTGTTCACTCTTCTTTTAAGTGCAAAAACTTCAGCAAACTTTTAAACGTGAGGAACTCTCTGTCCCGATGTAGACGTTGCAGTCTTTTTATAAAACCAGTAGGGGGCGCTTTAGGAAGCGCAACTATTTACAGGGGCGGCCTCTCTCAGTCCTCGGCCAGATAGGGAAAAGGGATGGCTGTTCTCAGTCCCCAGCCACATAAAGGATATAGAGGGCAACTTTCAAACAGGTAACAGTCGCATAACAGTCCCAACGGGGACCACTCTCTCAGTAGAAACAGCTCCACAACAGTTCTGATACCCTGACGGGTAACTATTTACAAAGGTGCTTTCTCTCCTTTACTGCAGGCGACGTCCTCCATATGCGCCTTGCTCCTCCTGGTAGTCTTCAGGCCCGTCCGGACCCTCTTGACTTTCTCCACAGTTGTATTGTAGCTCCTCCTCTGTGACCCGGTGGACGTGGAGGGCATATAATCCCTTTGCGCCCTTGTCCCGGGTGTAGGTGACCACGTCACCAGGGTACAGGTCACGTCCGTGATGTCCCTCTGGCAGGTGACTCTCGACGTCCCTTCTTGTCACGAAGACGTCGTTCACTGCCTCCGGGTCTCTAATGAAGCCCCAGCCGTGCTCCAGCTGAAACTTTACTACGGTCCCGGTGGCTCGGGGACCGCGGGTGGCTTGGGGATCCTGACGGGCTCTCCGCTTGTGTTCTGCGCTCCGGGCTTGGAGTCGCTCCTCCCTGATACGCCTCTCCAGCCGCTCTCTCTCAAAGGTCGCCAGCTGCTGACGGCAGGACTCCAGGCGACGGGCTGCGTCCGCCCGGGTTTCCTGGGTGAACCCCATTAGGTTTTCGCCAGTGGGGTCCCGCTCGAACTGGACATCCTGTAGCGAGGGCTGGGTGACTTCCACAGGCTCTGGAGCAGATATCAGGGGCTCACGCGGGGGTTGAACTCTCCATGGGCGGCCGCTGGTCAGCTCGGCTGGCCACACCAGGGGCAGTCCATCCGGGCCGGTGTGCTGGGTGAACAGATCTGTGCCCAGGGGTGGTATGGCAGGGGGCCCCGGTTGGGGAGCAGCGCCCGGGGGCACTCGGCCTTTCGACCAGGCCGGTGGTCGCCTGCTGGTCGTGCCTGGGAGTGGTGCAGTCAAGGTAGGGGGCGCTGGTGAGGCAGCGACGCCCGGGTGCACTAGGCCTTGCGTCCCGGCCTGTGATGTCTCTCTCTTTATTGCGCCCGGGGTTAAAGGGCAGGGTGCGGGGCGGGACGTAGCCACGGCTCTTGCCGCCTGAGGCCTAGCCAGGAGTAGCGGAGGCGCGGTGGCAGGTACGGTTCCCGGGGCTTCGGGTCCCGCAAAGGGAGGCGTGGGCAGGCTTGCGGCCTCAGGGCTTGGGGTGATGATGTCCCCGTTACCTGCCTCGGTCCTTGTGGCCTCCTCCGCGGCGTCGTCTTCGGCCTCCGGTCCACCTTCACCGCCCTCGGAGGCGGGCGTGCTGCTCAGCCCTGGTGATGTCTCCTGCTGGTAGGTTACAGGCCGCCGGGCCAACTCCTCCTTCCACCCGGCAAACACATCCCGCTGCGCCCGGACCATCCTCCGGTCCAAATCCTCCAGCGCAGCTCGCGCACACTCCGGGTCTCTGGGGAGCTGTGCCAGCAACTCTGTTAGGCTGCACGGTGGTTCAGCCTGCAACAGGCTACGGGCCAGGGTGCTGGTGGGGTTCGTTGCTCCTTCCATTCCCGGGTGCGGTATGTGCAGACTGATCCAGACCGCACCCTGCCCCACGGTTTTCTTTCCTGTCCGCCCCCATTGGAGGTGGTCCTGGGGCCATTTGCTGACAATCACTTTCAGGGGCAGCCCCCCCACGCTGATGGACATCTCTACAGCCGCACTCATGGCTGTTGGGGGCGGGCTCCTTCTTTGGCGCCATTCTGGGACCTGGCCCACGATGGGAGGTGGCTTCCTGCTGTCTTTTGGCGCGCACATTATGGCGTTCGTTCTGCTGGGGCGGGCGCCATTTTTCAACACAGTCAATTTCTATTAAAAAGTCTCTTTCTCTTCAGGCGCGCAATACCCGTTTGTGGTGGATTGGTAACGATCCTGCCGACTACGCCAAAAAGTTGACGCGCCCCCTGGGCCACGTGGGGAACTCGGAACTGGGCCCTTTTGTGGGATTCTGGGGGTTGTAATCACCGTGGCGGCGACCCGGTCCCGTGGCTCAGGGTGGTCAAACCAGTGGCAGTCAATTTATGAGGTTTTTGTGGTTTAATGTCCGACTACGCCACCCGTGGATTGCGGTCAGTGCGAACCGCCGCTGCAAGGCAGACCGCTGGAGCTGATGGTGTATGCAGCTGAGGTAGTGTAACTCCCCACGGGAAGAGTGCAGCCCCAGGGCAGTGTAGTAGATGGTGGGGGTGATGGTGCGGGCGTCCCAGCACTAGTAGTGCTGTATGCGGTGAGAAAGCACAGAGACAAGGTATTGCAGTTCAAGTTCTTTACTCACAGTTCTCATCCAGGTCACTTGTGCGCAGGTAGGACCGCCCGAGCCGTGCTGCATCCACCAGGCAGGGGGCTCAGTCAACCCTCAGGTAATTCCGGAGTGTGACACAGGACTCCCTTCTATCCTTTCGTCAGCCGTGCCACACCAGTGACACTACCTCTGTCCAGCTGCCTCGGGACTTCTCCTGGGAGGACTGGGTGTCCACTTCCCTGACCCTATGTGGTGTGCCTTTCTGGTAGATGTAGTGAGGGGTCGCACCAGTAAATGGTCACGACCGCCGGTCCTTGGTTAAGGATTAGTCGCCTCCACCAATTTGGGATCCGGTACCCTGTTCTGCCAACCCGTCACCCGCAATCTCCTGGGTCCTTAGGGTTCCTTCTGCCCTCGTGTCTCTGGGTCTCTCTTGATGTTCTGTTCCTTCTTACTTTCCTTTCTGTTCCTTTCTGTTTCCATTCCTCTCCTCTGGCTCTGGCCTCCACTCCAGGCCTGCCTCGTGGAGCTGGGCCCAGACTGAGCCACAGCTCCCTGTCAGCCCTCTCTGGCTGAACTCCTTCTCTCACTCCACTGACTGAACTGACCTTCTTCTCCCAGAACTAAGATGGTGCCCACCTTTTATACCTCCCTCTCTATGTATGAGCCCAGATGACTTGCAACCAATGGGCTCCTACCTATGCCCAGAAACCGTCCCCTCCTGCTCCTACATCACTGGGTTTTCCTTCCCCCTCCCCACTCCAGCCAGGGACATGTTCTGTCGTGCCTGCATTACTGTACTAATGGGAGCACCGTTGAGCTGTCCCCCGGAAATGGGGTGTGTGTGATGCATGCAGCTAACCGAGCCCTGGTCCACACACCATCCTTACCCGGGAGTGGGATATCACACCTCTGATTGAGGTGCAATACCTCTGCAGCGACCGAACCCTCGGGGCGCTACATATACCTGACAGGAGCCCATAGATTTTGCTGCCTCCTATAATATATACCTGACAGGAGCCCATAGATTCTGCTGCCTCCAATAATATATACCTGACAGGAACCCATAGATTCTGCTGCCTCCAATAATATATACCTGACAGGAGCCCATACATTCTCCTGCCTCCAATAATATATACCTGACAGGAGCCCATACATTCTGCTGCCTCCAATAATATATACCTAGTAGGAGCCCATAGATTCTCCTGCCTCCAATAATATATACCTGGTAGAAGCCCATAGATTCTCCTGCCTCCAATAATATATACCTGACAGGAGTCCATAGATTCTGCTGCCTGCAATAATATATACCTGGTAGGAGCCCATACATTCTCCTGCCTCCAATAATATATACCTGGTAGGAGCCCATACATTCTCCTGCCTCCAATAATATATACCTGACAGGAGCCCATACATTCTCCTGCCTCCAATAATATATACCTGGTAGGAGCCCATACATTCTGCTTCCTCCAATAATATATACCTGACAAGAGTCCATACATTCTGACGTCATCTCCCCGAGACTGACCTCCTGCGCACGCATCGGCAGTGTCGCGCTGCGCAGAGGAGCCAGAGGGGCACTGCGGCAGCAGGCAGAGCAGGGAGATCGCTCTCCCTGCTTTGCCACTGCAGAGGACCCATCACTAATCATATCGGCAGTGCTGCCGATATGATTAGCAAACGGGGGCCCTCTGTTCTCTGTACAGGGCCCAGGGGGGGTAGAGGGCGGGGCCTGGGGGCATTGCCATCGGTACCCAGGGCCCCTGCTCTCATAGACTTACATTGAGAAGTGACATCTGGATCACTCAGGAAATACTTGAGCAATTCAACAAGTCAGGTCACAACCTGCAGAAGACAACTGGAATGGCGCTGATAAAAGATGTAGGAGAATGATTTATTTGGAACATAAAGAAACTGTTTTCTTCTTCATCATCACAGCATAGAGGATATAGTAAAAACTAATACAAACAAACCTGAGGGGTCATACAGTAGAATCTAGTGGAACTACATTCACATAAACAAACTATAACAGTTATCACAGCGCCATCTGCTGTCTGTTCAGCACCATCCTCTAGCATAAGCCTGCAGCTGTTCTAAACTTCAGTTCAGCCTAGAGCCATATGTCAGCAGCCTAAATTTATGGAACAGCATTCACAAATTTTAAGTGCAGGTCATGCAAAGCAAAATAAAATTACCAAATATATCATCGCTTTGGTGTTAGGCATAGAGTTCATACAATTTAAGAAGTCTGACCAATCACAGTGGGCATCATGGTCACCAGTTCCAAAATTAAGAAAGTGGTGATCAAACATATAGACAATAGCAAACTGTCCCTGTGCTCGGGAACTATGAGGTGGTCGGTGCTGTGATACTGTGTGCCAGTATTAGTTGGCACATTTGCAGTGTAGTGATGGTGATGGCGAGTGCTGGGGTAAGGGAATTCTCAGGGTGAGAACGCAGCTGTTCTGAGATTAGGTTACCTTTCTCCACGCCTTACAACACACAGGGAATAAATACTCTGGTTTTCAGCATCTGTCATAACAAATATTGAGTATTCTCCCCATGGAGGTAGAAAGGGTAGGACCGGGGGGAACTGGAGGGAAAGAAAGAGGAAAATAAAGAAGGACCATGGAGACAGGGACGGATGCACGAGCACAAAACACATTGTCATGGAATAGGACCATGGACCGTGTTCTCAGAATTCGGGAGACGGGTTCATGTTTACAAGGCAGGAAATTAACGAGTTAAAAGTAAATGTAAAATTTTGAAAAAACTCCTTCAATTTGTTTTTTTTTAGTTGGATTGAAATTATATTAAGAAAGGGGCAAATTAAATTAGGCAATGGTCATTTGCATTACCTCTGAATCGTTATGTCTTAATGCTTAGGCTTTATGTTATGGCTATAGATAAAGTATAAAGTCCTCAAATATAGAAAAGTTGGCTGAACTTATCGATTTTGGTGAGCATATTCGGCTGAGCTGAGGGGGAATCGGAGAAATAGCTGCCGACCCAACTGTTGTTTGCCTGACTGCAATCTAGTGTGTATGGGGACATAAAGAGTATTCAGCAAGAGCTCAACTGGTAATTTAAAAGTAAAGACACCCACCAGACATGACTGCCCCTCATTTTGTATTTGCTCTTGTAATAATTACTGTATATAGGTTTGTCCCCATACAAGAAACAGAGAATATGTTTTTAGCAAAAAAAAAAAAAAAGTCAGCGCAAAGCACTAGCTCACTAGCTCTTAACCCCCAGGGTACATTCCCCTCCATTAGTACACCTCACTATTCCCCTGATTCAATAGTCATATAGTACCACTTCATTCTCTGGTTCTTCATGTCTCATTCTAGGTACTACAGAATAAAACTTTTACATTTGTTTTATTATGTTATGGAGATTATGGCCTTTTTGAACATCAATTAATAATGTAAAAAGCCAAGAACACTTGAAAGGGTTATCTCATTAAATGGGTGAAAGTGCAAAGTGCTTCTAAAAGCTAGCAACTTCGGAATTTACCTCTTCTTAAAAATCCTCTCTGTTCTCAAGAGTGGAGGGATTTTTCATTTTCCTAAAGTTTACAGCTTGTTGTCAAAATTACTGGTCACCTCTGCAGTCTACCAGATGTGGTCAGCTTCCTAGGCAAGGAACATATGCTTGGAAGCTCTTTGGTATCCAGCTTGTAAGCACTGCTCTGAAGCTGGTGCTATCGCTGGATTTGGCCAGATTCATTCTTCCTGCTAGCAGCATCGGAGAGTGTACAGTTCAAGCAGCTCAGAGCTCAGACATGTGACTGGTCCAAACTTTAATCATCAATCGCCCATCACCCCCAGAAGGCAGGAGCCTGAGAAGCAGCGTAGTGGTGCACTCATGAATATTAACAATGAGTAAACCCCTTTAACGTTGATGGTAAATCCTTCAGATACGTTCATTGAATGTGAGCTCACCAGTCCCTCCACTAAGCCTATCAGTGGGGATCCCAGTGGTTGAACTCCAATAACATGCTTGCCAAAAGTTGGTGTGGGAGATTTAATTTCATAATCATACCTCTTTTTTAAAGGTTGCGTCCATATTTCACACACACTGTTTGGCTCTGTCTGATGATAGTGCATCCCAACGCAATTTACAGGAAACGTTCCAAGAACATTTTGCTCTAGAAGGTTTTCAGAAGCTTTTGCTGTACCTGAGAGATTTGCCAAGTACTCTATGAGGTGTTGCATTTTTCAGTAACCCTCCTGGACATTTGGGATCATTCACAACTATCATAAAACACCAGTGGCCTATCCTAGGCATGGTCCTTCAAAGTCCTGAAAGCCCCATTTAAGGCTGTTTTGATATTGATCACCTGTCAGATGTGCAATATATATCCAAGGGATAACATTTCTCCTTGTGGAACGTGACATGTTAAGCGTGTCAAGGTAAGGAGACTTTTAAGCCGCAATGCTCTTCTGGGAAATATGCAAATTGTCTCTTCAGAGAGGAAGAGGACTAGAACTTTAGTGCCACTTATAGGAAGTAGCATGTGACAAGACTTGTTAAAGGGTCGATATTGACTTTTAGCATTGCTAAAGAGGCAATTTGCAACTGTGTCCTAATGTAAGACCACAAGAAGATCTTCTGGTGTTTTGGAGTTGTACGCTAGTCTAAGCTGTTAAGATACTTGTGGTGATTCATTAGTGATCTTAATCACTAATCAACATAAGAATGCTAAAGTTAGTCTATAATAGAATAATAGAATAATTGCAATTACAGATGCTTCTTCAGTCATGGGAGTAAGTCCAATCTCGTCAGTTGAAGCTTCTGGGCCCTAAAGCAAAATCTGTAACATGGTCCCCACCTACTAGTTGCCATTTCCTAAACTGGTATCCTCGTATGTGACAAAGAAAGCTTTGGACCACCCTCAGGTATTAGGCAGCTTCTACCCTCTTCTCTCCTATAACTATGAAACTTCTTGGTTCCAAATCCACATGATGATTTTCTCAAACTGGCAGTCGTGTATCGCCCTCCAGGCTCCCCCCGCCAGTTCTTGGATCACTTTGCCTCCTGGCTTCCTCACTTTCTATCCTGTGACATCCCCACCCTCATCATGGGCGACTTTAACATCCCCATCGATGATCCCCTCTCCCAATCTGCCTCTCATCTACTTTCTCTAACCTCTTCATTCCGTCTCTCACAGTTTACTAATTCTCCTACCCATGAAGACGGGAACACTCTGGACCTGTTTTTTTCCAGTCTCTGCTTGCTGGATGACTTTACTAACTCCCCTCTCCCGCTCTCGGACCACAACCTTCTTTCCTTCTCTGTTAAGAATTGTCTCCTCACCCGGGACACCCCCACTTACTACACTTATAGGAATACACGTACCATTAATACCCAGCAGCTTATGGACAATCTCCACACATCTTTAGCCCCCATCTCCTCCTTCTCCTGTCCAGACTTAGCATTGTCACACTACAATAATACACTGAAGAGCGCCCTAGATGAAGCAGCTCCTTCTACTCGCAGAAAGATCCGACACAGACAACGGCAGCCCCGGCACACGATGCAAACACGTTTTCTTCAACGTTGCTCAAGGTGTGCTGAGCGTCAGTGGAGAAAATCTCTTTTAGAAGAGGACTTCATCCACTATAAATTCATGCTCAAAACCTATAACTCTGCCCTTCATCTGGCCAAACAATCCTACTTCATCACCCTCATCACTTCACTGTCCAACAATCCAAAACGACTTTTCGAAACCTTAAACTCCCTCCTGAAACCTAAAGCACAGGCCCCCACCACCAACCTCAGCGGGGAGGATCTGGCCACTTATTTCTTGGAAAAAATCAACCACATCCATCAGGACATCTCAGCCCAATCTCCTCAGTGCCTGGATCCCCTTCCCTACCGCACTTCAAGCTCACTAGCCATCTTTGAGCCGGTCACAGAAGAAGAAGTTACCCAGCTCCTCGCTTCTTCTCGGCCTACAACCTGCAACAGTGACCCCATTCCTTCACATCTCCTGCAGTCCCTCTCACCGGTGGTCACCACTCACCTGACTAAAATATTTAACCTCTCTCTTTCGTCAGGTATCTTTCCCTCCTCATTTAAACATGCCATCATAACCCCTTTACTTAAAAAGCCATCCCTGGACCAGAACTGCACTGCTAACTACAGACCTGTCTCTAATCTTCCTTTCATCTCTAAACTCCTGGAACGCTTGGTCCACTCCCGTCTAATCCGCTATCTCTCAGATAACTCTCTCCTCGACCCTCTACAATCTGGTTTCTGCTCCTTACACTCCACTGAAACTGCCCTCACTAAAGTCTCTAACGATCTACTGACAGCCAAATCCAAAGGTCACTGCTCCCTGCTGATTCTCCTGGATCTCTCTGAAGCATTTGACACTGTGGATCACCAGCTCCTCCTCACTATGCTCCGCTCTATAGGCCTCAAGGAAACCGTTCTCTCCTGGTTCTCCTCCTACCTCTCTGACCGCTCCTTCACTGTATCTTTTGCCGGCTCCTCTTCCCCTCCTCATCCCCTTACTATCGGGGTTCCGCAGGGCTCAGTCCTAGGCCCCCTCCTCTTCTCTCTATACACTGCCCCTATTGGACAAACAATCAGCAGATTTGGGTTCCAGTATCATCTCTATGCTGAAGACACCCAACTATACACTTCTTCCCCTGACATCACCCCTACCCTAATACAAAATACCAAGGATTGTTTGTCTGCTGTGTCTAGCATCATGTCCTCCCTCTATCTCAAACTGAATCTCTCCAAAACTGAACTTCTTGTGTTTCCCCCATCTACTAACCGAACTCTACCTAACATCGAAATTACCTTGGAGGGGTCAACCATTACTCCCAAGCAGCACGCCCGCTGCCTTGGGGTCATATTCGACACTAACCTTTCCTTTACTCCCTATATCCGATCACTCACTCGCTCTTGTCACCTGCATCTTAAAAACATCTCCAGAATCCGATCTTTTCTCACTTTGGAAACTGCTAAAACTCTTACTGTCGCTCTTATTCACTCTCGTCTGGACTACTGCAACTCTCTTCTGATCGGTCTCCCTCTTACCAAAATTTCCCCTCTCCAATCTGTCCTGAATGCGGCAGCCAGGGTCGTATTTCTGTCCAGCCGCTTCACCGATGCCTCCACCTTGTGCCAGTCATTACACTGGTTACCCATTCGCTACAGGGTCCAATATAAACTCATTGCTCTCACCCACAAAGCTCTCCACAGTTCTGCACCACCTTATATCTCCTCTCTCATCTCAGTCTATCGTCCTACACGTGCCCTCCGTTCCACAAATGACCTAAGGCTAACATCCCCCATAATCCGAACCTCGCACCTCCGTCTCCAAGACTACTCTCGTGCTGCGCCAGTTCTCTGGAATGCTCTACCCCAGACGATCCGATTGATGCCTAGCCCCGATGTCTTCAAGCGAGCTTTAAAAACCCATCTCTTTAAACAAGCCTACCACCTCAAATACCCAGTAAACTAACTTTCCCCTGTTCCCTCCTGAATACTACTCAGAATCTGCCCCCTACTGTTCATCTGTTTCTACACCCTCCATGCACATGATAACTGCACTCGGTAATTGAGTATTGCACTTTAACATACAGGCTGATGACCGGATCATACAGCTTTATATGATAATCCCAACTTATTATAATTGCCTGACCTGAAATAACAAGCACTTTCCACCTATTGTGTCCCCCCATTTCCGTGTAGAATGTAAGCTTGCGAGCAGGGACCTCACTCCTGATGCAACTGTTAAACTGTCTCACCTTGTATTGAATTTATTGTCTGTACATGTCCCCACTTAATTGTAAAATGCTGCGGAATATGTTGGCGCTATATAAATAAAAATGATTATTATTATTATTATTATTAGAGATTTGTTGAGAAAATCATGACCCACTTTATTTGGAAATCTACACATGGATTTATAAAAGGTCCTTCACCAATTTTCATCAATTACTTATATCAGTTTCTTAAAGAGGTTGTTAAGGATTAAGATATTGACTACCTATGTGGAAGCACACAGTTTACAGAACCAAAACATCCCTGCTTTGTATATTCTGGATTATTGCAGCTCAATGGTCATTCACTTCAATAGGGTCTGAGCTGGGAATGGCCACTGAAGTGTGCGGAGTTTAGTTGTTGCTGGTGCCGTGTGTTGGACCCCCTCCGAGTTGATGGCAATACCTTTAACCTCCTTTCTCTTGTGAAAATAGTCAATGACATACCCTAATTTCTCCTGTAAGAGATGGTAATGAAGCACTGTATAATAAATAGGTCACTTATGAATGTGGAGGCTGACCATTTATTTTGACTTCTATAGTAACTGGGTCATTTAATTGCCAGAGACAATTCATTCGTTGATCATGCACAGAACACTCATCCTCGGCACTAGTTTATAGTGCAGCACAAAAAAAACAGGTTACATAGTTGGCACCTGGATGAGAGATGCATATTTTATCCAGTACTTGGCTGGTGGAGCCTCGGGGAAGAGACGTATGCATGTTTTTACTGTGGTGGAGCTCGGCTCTTGTGTTCTTTCTTGAGCAAGAAGAACTGGCATGAAACCAAGGGACATTCCAGTTATCAGATGTAAAGTGAGGGTGGCCCGCATTCTTCAGCTAGGACAGGAGACTGCTCAGACTTGAGGAGCTACAGGAACCTCAGAGTTACTCAGTAGACGCTGCTCACTGTCGTGTCATAGGCAGAGGGACGAATTGTGAGCAGGCAATGTCCTGCAGTCTTTAACAAAACAATAGAGAGCACTTAATTAATAGATTAGTAGACAAAGTAACAAAAGGATGTGAGCACTATCTAGATTTAAAGTAGAGAATACTTATTTTTTGGGCTCTCAAGGTCATATGAGTGGGTTAAAGGCCCCATTAAAATACCTTTTTGCTTCTCTACTGCCTTGAATCCCATCTTGTCACAGCCAGTTTTTGTATCCATTTTTTCATCCTCACCTTCAATGAGCAATTATTTTTTCTTTTCCCCTTGGCAATGCTGTAAGATGACATGCTTATTCTAGAAGATTATGTATTTTTTAATAGCACAATATTGCAGTGTATCTTTTATTACAAAGCTTCAGGTGGTGGAACAAAAAACAATTTCATAATGCCTAGGGATTTCTGGGTTTGGTTTTTATGGTGCCCAGTGAGTGTTAAAATGGCATTATGCTACTTTTACAAAATAACAACACTTGTTTTGTGCGACCATATTTTGAGACCCAGAACTGTTTTGTGTTGACAGAATTGTATGAGGGCTTATATTTTGCAGAGCAAGATGTCGTTTTTTTATTGGTACCATTTGGGGGTACATATAATATTTTGATCACTTTTTATTGCAATATTTGAGGAGGAGACCAGAAAAACAGCAATTCTGGCATTTTTTTACAGTCTGAGATAAATAATGTGATATTTTAATAATTTAGATCATTGCAGACAATTTTAATTAGATACAATTTATGAATAGAAGGAAGGAAATTTTCCCATACAGTTTTCTCTATGGATAGTGATCACTAATGTAGGTGTATCTAAAATCTTACCTAGAATTTCTCCTGATTCTCTGGGGTCCCATGCATGATAGATAGCTGCTATCTCTCCCAATTCCCCCATACACATGAGCGCACACTCTGCTGAGCGATCTTGTGTTCTCTATGAGAGAGCCAGTGCCAGACTCCTCTGGCAGCAGCTTATCTCGCTGAAAAGCAAAAGTATCAGCAGTCCAAAATCAGACACACCGGATCCTTATCTTCCCCGACTTTAGTCTTATGTCTATGGTGATTCACCAAAGTTCTAGTTGAAATATCTCCAAATTGGAAGATTCACTGACAAAGGGATAACATAACCTTTATTATAAATATCTCAAAATGATAATATAGAAATAGTGCACTAAATATTCACACCCTGATGATTAATCAGATAGTGACAAATTAACCATCGATACCCATATACCCTATGACTCTACATATAGGTTGAGGCGCACACAGCACCACCACTATCAAACGTTCCTTGTCTCTATGCGTTTCGTCGTCCAATCCATAAACGACTCATCAGGAGACTTATATGTGTAATGACCTATATTTTACTTTAAAGAGACTGAACGATAAACCCCTAAAAACCTATGTTCAAACAATAACTAATATGGCAACAAGATTTTTGTATATACAATATGCCCAGGGGGAAACTTCTCCCTACTTAAAATCCATGCTCCTATCCTTGGTTGAATAGGTCCATAACCAGGAGGAACCTTCAGGTGTGGAACATGTAAGGCTTGTGGTCATATCGTATCCAACTTGGATTAGAATTCAAAAGTGTGTCAATGAGACTCGAAATATAATGGATCAACCCATATGCTCAAATAGATTTTCTATCAATTTATTCCATATTGCATGCTATAACTGGGATCCTTTCTTTGTTAGTGGGGGGGGGGGGGGTAAGAGGCCTGTTTTTCCATTAGTATAAGCCGAGGCAGTGGAATCCGGACGGTGATGTCAAATCCATTTTAAAATATTTTATTTTTCATTTCCGAGATAATAGTGAGGAAAAATCGATCAGCCAAACAGCTAACACTTTGTCTAGCACTTTGGAAGACCCGACATGTCTGTACATTGCATGTACAGACCATTGATTTTGATCGAATGTGTGTAATCCTCACTTTCCTCTATAGGGGCACTGTAGCTCATTTGAACACTTTTTGCAGGAATCCACAGATTACGGCTGATTGCTGGAGTTTGAAGGCGTAGATCACTCTGTCAAAAACTCTTTTAACTTTTTCAAAGCATAGTGTGGGTGGATCCATAAAGGTTTGGGTGGATCCATGGGTTTGGGTCTTGACTGTTCCCATAAAAAATATAAGATAAGATGAAAGACCCATTTCTGAACGAATTTGACATGAGCAACTCTTACAAATCAACCAGGAAACAATAATACTGATCTGTGGAAAAGGCATCAATCAAATCCTTATCATCTTATCACAACCACAATTATAGTTAATTATAATGTATTCTGTATTAAGTATTTATATACAGTTTGTGCAAGTTAATGCCCATGTAATTCATGTCGTATAAAGGTATAATTAGATCCATGGAGCAGAAAGAGAGAGTCAAATCTACAAGGGGTAATTACTGTAAAGCAACACTAATTCCTCAACATTAAAAGACTTAATATTTTAATCACCTTGTATGTCAAGAGAGTCATGACAGTATCGCTGATGTCAGAAAATATGGTTAACATTCATCAAAAATTAAAATTTCTAATTAATAGAGTTCAAAAAAGGATGGTGATGATATATGGAAGTAATGTTTGGGTGATGTGTTGCATGCATGTATTCAAGGAGTTAAGGGACTAATAATTGATAATTGTAATGCTTAAAAGGAATTTCCTAGTGGTTGTGTAAATGGTGGTAAGGGGGTCATAGCTACTATTGCGGGGGGGTGGGGTGCTAATGTAAGGAAAATAAGCAACTATTCGTATTAATATAGGTCCTCCAGGAATCAGAGGTGTATGCATGTAACAGATACATCGAGGTCTAATATTGGTAGAACTACCCCTATCCACTCACAATATCCTAATTAGACAGTTATTATGGGGGTGGCCAAACCAGAGAGACCCTTTATGTTCATGAATAAGACCAGATTATACAATTCAGGGACCTCCACCTCCACCAATCTTCCTTGACGAATGCTCAGTGATTCTTTCTCATCCAGAAAAAAGAAGTGGACTCAGGGAGTCTCTGGTTTCTATATACAACACAAATAGACTTATTTTCATAGGTCATATCCAGGTGCAGCAATCTCTCCTAGGCTAAGAAACAGGACAGATGTGATCTGGATACAGGTCCTGAGGTGGGATTTGGGCCTCCACAAAGTAATCTGGCCATAATTAGGCATAGCTCTTATACATAGTGTATCAGGCTTCTTAGTATTGAGTCAGCTTCACCCAAAATCCACCAGAACACCACTGAAGAATGAAGCATCAAACCTAGATGATTCCTCCACTGCCCCTTTTAAATATGGTCACTGGCAGTTATTGGGCCTGATTCTAATATAGCCCAGAAAAAGTAGATGAAGAAGTGGACTCAGGGAGTCTCTGGTTTCTTTATACAACACAAATAGACTTCTTTTGATAGGCCACATCCATGGACAGCAACCTCTCCTGCGCTGAGAAAGAGGACAAATTCGGTCTGATTACAGGTTCTATGGGTTAGATTTGGGCCTCTGCACAGGAATCTGGCCATATTCATGCAAAGCTCTTGTACAAAAGTCCATTAGGCATAAATTCATAGAAAGGTAGAATTGGAAGGGACATCTAGGGTCATCTGGTCCAACTCCCTGCTTAATGCAGGATTCACTAAATCATCCTAGACAGATGTCTGTCCAGCCTCTGTTTGAAGACTTCCATTGAAGGAGAACTCACCACTTCTCATGGCAGCCTGTTCCACTCATTAATCACCATCACTGTCAAAAAGTTTTTACTAATATCTAATCTGTATCTTCTCTCATTCAGTTTCATCCCATTGCTTCTAGTCTTTCTTTGTGCAAATGAGAATAAAGCTGATCCCTCTACAGTGTGACAGCCCTTTAGATATTAGTAGACAGCTATTAAGTCTCCTCTCAGTCTTCTCTTTTGCAAGCTAAACATTCCCAGATCCTCTAACAGTTCCTCATAGGACATTGTTTGTAGACCGGTCACCATTCTGATCGCTCTTCTCTGAACTTGCTCCAGTTTCTTCATGTCTTTTTCAAAGTGTGGTGCCCAGAACTGGACAGAGTATTCCAGATGAGGTCTGACCAAAGAGGAGTAGAGGGGGATAATTACTTCACGTGATCTAGACTGTATTCTTCTGTTAATGCAAACCAGAATTGTGTTTGCCTTTTTTGCTGCTACATCACACTGTTGACTCATGTTAAGTCTGTGATCTATTGGCATACCCAAGTCTTTTAGCATGCACTGTTGCTTAGCTCTATTCCTCCCATTCTGCATATGTTTTTTTCATTTTTTCTTCTTGCCCAGATGTAGGACTTTGCATTTTTCTCCATTAAAACCCATTCTGTTAGTTGTGGCTCACAGTTCCAGTTTGTTTAGATCTTTTTGAATCCTCTCTCTTCTCTAGTATGAGCTATCCCTCCTAGCTTTATGTCATCAGGAAATTTAATCAGTTTACCCTCAATTCCTTCATCTAAATCATTGATAAAGATGTTGAACAACACAGGGCCCAGGAAAGAGCCTTCTGGTACCCCGCTTGATACATTCTTCCAACTGGATTTCTAACCATTTATGATCACTCTTTGGGTCAGATCACAAAGCCAGTTATGAATCCACCTAATAGTTGCCTTGTCCATTCCATAGTTGGTCATTTTTTCAATAAGGACGGTATGAGATACTTTGTCAAATGTTTTACTGAAGTCAAGATATACTATATCTACTGCGTTTCCCTGATCCACCCAGTCAGTGATTCTGTCATAGAAGGAAATGAAGTTAGTCTGACATGACTTATTAGTTACAAACCCATGCTGGCTCTGGTTAATAACTTCATTCTCATGAAGGTACTTGCACAAAATGTTGTTTAATAATTTCTTCAAAGATCAATCCTGGTATAGAAGTAAGGCTCACAGGCCTATAGTTCCCTGGGTCCACCTTCTTCCCCTTTTTGAAGATAGGGACAACATTTGCTCTTCTCCAGTCTTCTGGGACTTCTCCTGTTCTCCAAGAATTTTCAAAGATTATGGAGAGTGGTTCAATAATTTCCTCTGCTATCTCCTTCAGTACCCTAGGATGTAATTCATCTGGACCTGGAGACTTGAATTAATTTATGTTAGCTACGTATTCCCTCACTATCTCTCTGTTTATACATAGTGTGGATTCTTCTATTCCTTCAATAGTACAATGAAGATCAGTTGATGTTACATTTACTTTCTCAGAGAAAACAGATGCAAAATAGGAATTTAAAAGTTCAGTCTTCTCAGCATCATTTTTTACCACTTTACCATTTTCATCCTGTAAAAATCCTACAGCATGTTTGACTTTTCTTTTACTTTTGACATACCCCCAAAATCCTTTTGCAGCAGTCGTAAGGGCCTAGGGTACTCGGTAGCTGGACCGGCAGTCTTCCAGGGAGGTCACGGTGGCAGTGGCCCAGCTCCGTGGCCCTGGCCGAGCAGATGAAGGGAGTATTTATAGGGGATTCATAGTCTTTATGTGACACCACCTGTGGTGCCTGGATAGGGATGACCAGCGCTGCTTTGTGGACCCTGGGGGATAGATCGAATAGCAGCTGAGATGAAACACTTCCCACGGGTGAAGTGGGCCCCCAGAGATTGAGAAAGCTTATATGAAGGATGGCGGCAGGGGAAACAGGGTGCAGAGAGCAGGGCGGCAGCAGTGATGATAGTTGTGGTGGTAGCACAGCTGTGGGGAGGCGCAGAAGAAGACAGACATGAGGAATGCAGTCCGGTTACCTTTACTGCAGAAAAAGCTGTTTAATCCGGGGCACTGGTCACTAGGTCCAGGAGGGTTCGGTCAGCCTGGAAGCAATTGGAGTCCACCCCGTCAGGTGGGTTTGGAGGCCTGCCTGCTGTGCTTCTCTGTTGCGGGCCCTGCTGCCTGTGAGCTATCATGCGGTCCCTTTTCTTCACTCCTGCCCTAAGCTCCGTACTAGCCGGCGGTGCGAACCTATAACGGGTACTGCCGTCTTGGGTGCAGCTCCGGGTTCCAGTTATGCCGCTGTGCTGCTGGGCTTCTGCTTGTGGCCAGAAAACTTGCAGTCTCCTGTCTCCCAGATTCGGTTCCTGGGACGTTCAATCCCTGTACAACCCAGGACTCTGGCGTCCTCTACTCCGCTGCCTGGGGTGAGCTCTTCTCTTGCTCTGCTCCCCAGAACTTTCTCCTTCTCTCTCTGCTGCTTTCTCCCCCTCTCCCTTCCCTCTCACACTCACTGACTAACTCCTCCCCCCAGCCGGAAAAGGCAGCACCCCAAAATAGGGTGTAGAGCTCCCCCTTCAAGTCAGAACCTGTGTGTGCATGTGGGGTTTACCTGATGTGGGGAGCTCCTCCTGCTTCCAAGCGTAATATCACCTCCGGTGAAGGAGGCAACACTACTGTGGCAACCGGCCCATGGGGCGCCAAATTCTCCCCTAGTGAAGCACAGTAAGTCCCGGACTGTAAAGACATAAGGGTGCAAGTTAACAATGAACAATTTCTTCCCTTTTTGGGGAGTCGCATTTCTTAAACGATACATTATTATCCCAAATGCAAAAAGTACAAAAAAAAATCAGAAAAATGCAAAATATAAACCATTCAACAAGGTGCCTGTGACAACGCCTATCCGGGGCGTCACCTCACAGCTTTGTAGTGCAGCTCGGTGGAAACCGCCCCAAACCACCTCAAACTTCTTCCCTGGGTGTGGCTACAGGGCACAAAGACCATGGTTTGACATGGTTCTTCAGCCACGCCGACGGTTTTTTGACGTCAGGGTTGGATGCGAACCACCCTTTTGTTTTTTCATTGTCCTGGCCACACCTAGTCCTATGGCCCAATTGTCCATTAACAGGTTAGTATGTACACTTATTCAATTTAGCTTAGAAGTTTATACAGTAGTCTCTGTAAGTAGTTTATGCGTAGTGATTACTGGGTCTCACATTACTTAGTCCGGGTGGACACAAGCTTTTTCAACATTCTAACTTGGTCATATGTACATTTGCTAACTCTTATAATACTCTATAAACCATGCTTATAACGAACTGGGGTCTGACCTAGTGTATTATGCTGCGATCTACGTAACACTGGTGGTTCTGTTGACCTTTCTTGATCTGAGGTGTCTACTGTAGGTGTGGTAGGCTCACTGTGGACTACACTACGGTTAGTCTGATGTAGCACAGGTAGGCTTGGTAGTCTTCTACGACCTCTTTGACTCACCATGGGCACGACAGATTCACCGCTAGCAGGGGGTAGATTCTCCTGATCCGCTGCTGATGAGGCATCTGTTTCTGGGGCCGACTGGTCTTCACGAGGACCCAAGGTCTCTGCTGTTTCTCGTGTAGTCATCAGTGGAAATGTGAAGACTGGTACCACCACTGCCTGGTTTACCTGAGTCCAAGACTAAGGAAATTCTCCTAATATGGTGCGGACCTTCCCTTCAACCTCTTCTATCTGCTGAGGAGTGTCTTGACTTCTAACTCATTCACGCAGTTGATATGGGCACACCTTCAGGTGGTCTCTAGATACAGAAGCAGAAGTTCTCCCTGAATCTTTAGTAATGAGGCAAACCTTACTGTTGTCAAAGTGAGAGGGCAAGATGGTATACGGCTCAACCTCCCACTGGTCATCCAGCTTATGAGTTCTCCGCTTTCTTTTCAGCACCTGTTCTTCTGGGGACAAGGGAGCGGCAAGGGCTTAGGGTACTCGGTAGCCGAGCCGGCAGTCTTCCAGGGAGGTCACGGTGGCAGTGGCCCAGCTCCGTGGCCCTGGCCGAGCAGATGAAGGGAGTATTTACAGGGGATTCATAGTCTTTATGTGACGCCACCTGTGGTGCCTGGTCAGGGATGACCAGCACTGCTGTGTGGACCCTGGGGAATAGATGGTATAGTAGCTGAGATGAAACACTTCCCACGGGTGAAGCGGGCCCCCAGGGATTGAGAAAGATTATATGATGGATGGCGGCAGGGGAAACAGGGTGCAGAGAGCAGGGCGGCAGCAGTGATGACAGTTGCGGTGGTAGCACAGCTGCGGGGAGGCGCAGAAGAAGACAGACATGAGGAATGCAGTCCGGTTACCTTTACTGCAGAAAAAGCTGTTTAGTCCGGGGCACTGGTCACTAAGTCCAGGATGGTTCGGTCAGCCTGGAAGCAATTGGAGTCCACCCCATCAGGTGGGTTTGGAGGCCTGCCTGCTGCGCTTCTCCGTTGTGGGCCCCGCTGCCTGTGAGCTATCATGCGATCCCTTTTCTTCACTCCTGCCCTAAGCTCCGTACTAGCAGGCGGTGCGAACCTATAACGGGTACTGCCGTCTTGGGTGCAGCTCCGGGTTCCAGTTATGCCGCTGTGCTGCCAGGCTTCTGCTTGGTGCCGAAACCCGGGACACTGGTCACTAGGTCCAGGAGGGTCCGGTCAGCCTGGAAGGAATCGGCGTCCACCCCATCAGGTGGGTTTGGAGGCCTGCCTGCTGCGCTTCTCCGTTGCGGGCCCCGCTGCCTGTGAGCTATCATGTGGTCCCTTTCTTCGCTCCTGCCCTAAGCTCCGTACTAGCAGGCGGTGCGAACCTATAACGGGTACTGCCATCTTGGGTGCAGCTCCGGGCTCAGAACCTGTGTGTGCATGTGGGGTTTACCTGACGTGGGGAGCTCCTCCTGCTTCCAAGCGTAATATCACCTCCGGTGAAGGAGGCAACACTACTGTGGCAACCGGCCCATGTGGCGCCACACTTTCTTATTGCTTTTGACATCTCTTGCAAGTCTTAATTCATTATCAGCTTTAGCTAATCTGATACATGCCCTACAGGTTCTGCAGACAGCATTATATTCTTCTTTAGATATGCCTCCCTTTTTCCATTTGATAAACATTTCTTTCTTCCTTTTTAGCATGTGTTTAAGTTCTGTGTTCATCCATCCTGGTTTCCTTAAATGCTTCCATTTCTTCCCTCTTTTAGGGATTGTTAACAATTGTGCTTTGAGAATCTAATTTTTCAAAATTTCCCATCCTTCCTGAACATTTCTGTCCTTAAGGACATCCAGCCATTGGATCCCTCCTATCCTCCTTCTGAGTCCTTAAAATCTGCCTTTCTGAAATCCAACCTTGAAGTCTGACTCTTCACAGGTCTTTCTCCTCTATTTATATCCGGATCATTCAGACAGAACCTGAAAACTCATCTCTTCAAGAAAGCCTACAGCCTGCCATGACCCCGCTGCCTCCTCAACACCACTTGAGCTGCTGCCTTACCAACACCGGACCTGCGCCTCACCAACACCGGAGCTGCTGCAACCCCCCACCTACTGTCTCCTTCCAAACCACCCTGTAGAATGTAAGTCCACAAGGGCAGGGTCCTCCTCCATCTGTACCAGTCTGTCATTGTTTATTTGTTACTGTAAGTGATATATTTTTTTTGTATGTAACCCCTTCTCATGTACAGCACCATGGAATCAATGGTGCTATATAAATAAATAATAATAATAATAATAAATGTATCCAAAATTCTATGGATTTCTTAGTATGAGGTCAGCTTCCCCCTCCAAATCCACCAGAACATCACTGAAGAAGGGAGAATGAAACCTGGGTGCCTCATCCACTGCCCCTCTTTGATATGGCCACTGGCAGTAACTGGGCCAGATCCTACTATATAGTCCATATTTAGTGAACTAAACTAGGATGACACCATCTCTTGTTTGCTCAGATGCTCATCCAAGTCTGGTGCCAGAATAATCATCAGTCTTGTTCTCCATTTGCCATCACGATATATAAGTACTTGACTTCCTACTAAGGTGAATTTCACCCAGATTTCCAGAGTCCAGGGAAAACCCTATATTTGTATATTTAAATGGAGCTCAACACATTGCAAAGTTTCCAAAACACCTGAATGGAAAATGAAAATCATACAGAATCATATTATTTTTCTAAGCTCTTTTATGAAACAGATCATGAACCTGCACATTGGAGAAGCAGAGACGTTCACCTGCTCATAAATAACCACAGCTTTCCCTCTATTCCCCGAACGTTCCTCCACCAGCTGTGATAAACACACAACCATATGTTTCCCATGGGGTCGTCCCCCCACAGACACTGCACAGACGCCCATATGTTGACAACCTGTTTAAACACAAAATAAAGAAGAAGATGCTGAGAACACCTCACCATCATCTACTAGAGACCTGTCATGTCAGGGGGTAAATGTTATGCAGCAATCCTCATTGTTCATCCTCTTCTTGATGTTAACCGATTTATAGCGATATTTGTGTTTGAAAAGCTGGGTGACAACAGTGATGGCCAGGATCTCAAATCCCACAGGAGTTGTCAGCTTTTCCAGGCCAATTTTACAATATTATTCACTAAGTAGGCAGATTTGATATTCAGGGACCAACATTAATAATTAAAAGACACTGAATATTTTATTCTCAATATACAGCATTTCAACAGGCAAAATGTATTTTTTTGCATTTTTTTTCATTGACTTCAATGGCTCAAATGCTTCAGACAAAAGTCCATAGGCTCATGCATATATCAGGTTGTGTTCTCAGCCACAGCCTGATGCAAGTGTTCATTTTGAAATGAGTTGCATTACCAGGTACCGCTAAGTCCATGACAACATTTACAGTGGGGGAAATAAGTATTTGATCCCTTGCTGTTTTTGTAAGTTTGCCCACATGAGCAGTCTATAATTTTAGGGGTAGGTTAATTTTAACATTGAGAGATAGAATATCCCCAAAAAAATAAAGAAAATCACATTGTATAAATTAGATACATTTATTTGCATTTTGCAGTGAGAAATAAGTATTTGATCCCTCTGGCAAACAACACTTAATACTTGGTGGCAAAACCCTTGTTGGCAAGCACAGCAGTCAGACGTTTTTTTGTAGTTGATGAGGAGGTTTGCGCACATGTCAGGAGGAATTTTGGTCCACTCCTCTTTGTAGATCATCTCTAAATTATTCAGATTTTGAGGCTGTCGCTTGGCAACTCGGAGCTTCAACTCTCTCCATAAGTTTTCTATGGGATTAAGGTCTGGAAACTGGCTAGGCCACTCCATGACCTTACTGTGCTTCTTTTTGAGCCACTCCTTAGTTGCCTTGGCTGTATGTTTTGTGTCATTGTCTTGCTGGAAGACCCAGCCATGACCTATCTTCAATGCTCTTACTGAGGTTGTTGGCCAAAATCTCGCTATACGTGACCCCATCCATCTTCCCTTCAGTACAGTGCAGTCATCATGTCCCCTTTGCAGAAAAGCACCCCCAAAGTATAATGTTTCCCCCACCATGCTTCACGGTTGGGACCATGTTCTTAGGGTTGTACTCATCCTTCTTCTTCCTCCAAACACGGCGAGTTGAGTTAATGCCAAAGATCTAAATTTTTGTCTCATCTGACCACAACACCTTCTCCCAATAACTCACAGAATCATCTGTGGCGCCCCGGGGGTTCGGTTGTCACAGGGGTATTGCACCTCAACCAGCGGTGTGATATTCCACTCCCAGGTAAGGATGGAGTGTGGACCAGGGCTCAGTTAGCTGCATACATACACTTACACACTTCCCATTTCCGGCCAGGGACATAGTCAGTCGTGACTGCATACTAATGGGAGCACCGTAGAGCTGTCCCCCGGAAATGAGGAGTGTATATGTGTGCAGCTAACTGAGCCCTGGTCCATACTCCATCCCTACCCGGGAGTGGAATACCACACCTCTGGCAGAGGTGCAATATCCCTGTAGCAGCCGAACCCTCGGGGCGCTACATTAGCAATGGTTTTCTTGGTGACTGTGTTCCCAGCTGGCTTGAGATCATTAACAAGTTCCTCCCATGTAGTTTTAGGCTGATCTCTCACCTTCCTCATGATCAAGGATACCCCATGAGGTAAGATTTTGCATGGTGCCCCAGATCGATGTCGATTGACAGTCATTTTGTATTTCTTCCATTTTCTTACTATTGCACCAACAGTTGTCTCCTTCTCACCCAGCGTCTTAATTATGGTTTTGTAGCCCATTCCAGCTTTGTGCAGGTCTGTGATCTTGTCCCTGACATCCTTAGAAAGCTCTTTGGTCTTACCCATGTTGTAGAGGTTTCAGTCTGACTGATTAATTGAGTCTGTGGACAGGAGTCTTTTATACAGGTGACTATGTAAGACAGCTGTCTTTAATGCAGGTAACGAGTTGATTAGGAGTGTCTGACTGGTCTGTAGGAGCCAGAACTCATAATGGTTTGTAGGGGATCAAATACTTATTTCTCACTGCAAAATGCAAATAAATTTATCTAATTTATACAATGTGATTTTCTTGATTTTTTTGGGATATTCTATCTCTCAATATTAAAATTAACCTACCCTTAAAATTATAGACTGTTCATGTCTTTGTCAGTGGGCAAACTTACAAAAACAGCAAGGGATCAAATACTTATTTCCCCCACTGTAAGAGGTTGCAGCGCTATGGCAAGCTCCAAAGCTTCATTCTGCTGATCAGAACACAGGACCCCTCTGATCATATATCATAAGGATGGGCATTTACATAAGAACTTCTTTGGGCTTCTTTGGTTTTCTTGCAGATTTTTTTTTATTTCACATTAGCATTGTCCCATCCGTTTTTAATAGAGTGGCTTAAGGTAAAAACACACATATAAGCCATACCTGGAACATGCTGCCTTTGGTGCCTCCAACAGGGTAGAAAAATATTACAAAAAAGCACTGTTCATAGTGCAATTCATATTTTCACACTAAGTTTTTTGAGGAGTTCAAAACCCACAGGTTTTAGGGTATGTGCACACAGCGTTTTATAGACGTGATTTCCCTCAGGTCCATTCTTTGTTGTCTTTGATGCCATTTTTGCTGCAGCTTTGCCACCAGCGTAGTTTTTTTTTCAATTGTACATATAAGGGCTTATTCAGACGTCCGTATTTGGTCAGTATTTTGTGTCAGTTTTTGTATGCGAAAACCAGGAGTGGAACTTACAGAGGAAGACAATAATTGAAAGATTGACACCGGTTTTGCGTTTTGGAGACTCTCATGGTTTTGACATACAAATAAATACTGATGAATTACTGATCAAAAATACTGATGTATGAATAAAGCCTAAAATAGTGGAGGCTTCCAAGCAGAAGCCACCTGAAGAATGGTCAGATCACTTATTTTGGCTACTTCCAAGCAGAAGCCACCTGAATAATGTCCAGATTACTTATTTTGGCCACTTCCAAGCTTAAGCCACCTGAAGAATGTCCAGATCACTTATTTTGGCCACTTCCAAGCAGAAATCACCTGAATAATGGTCAGATCATTTCTTTTAGCCACTTTCAAAGCTTGAAAAGGTTAAAAGAAGTAAAAAAAGACTGAACATATGCACAGCGAATTGTTTTGACATGGCAATGCGTATGATCATTCATTTTTACATTTTTAACGCTTTTTCAGGTGAGTAGATACAGCGCAGGTAGACACAGTTGCAACATAGCTGGAACAGTGCTAGTCCGGGAAGTGAGTATATGGTGTTTTTATTTTATATAGGGTATTGTTTCATTTAAGAAGGGATTGTCCATGTAGTGGACAACCCTTTTAAAAATCATTGTTCTAGGCAGCATATTATTCTGTATAAATAGGAGATGTGCAGCTGAAAACATGATGTTCTAGGCACAAAGAACGATTGTATTAAAGATCGTTCTGAGCTCACAGAAGTATGGTTGGCCTGTTTAAAAAGGCCATTAAATGACCGCTGTTTGGCTTGCAAATAGCCTATCGGTAATCATGTCTACATGGGCCTTTATGCTAGTAATCTGGCTGCCCTCTCAGTCCATATGCTAGACATAACACAGCATCAATATTGTCTGGAGTGTTCCTTGAAGATTGTTGTTAAGAGGTTACTACTAGTGTTGAGCGAGTATGTTCTATTAACCCTTTCGCCGAGTATACTCGGGCCGAGCTCCGAGTATTTACAGCTGCTCAGTGATAAGGTTAAATCGCTCCCGTGTGCGTGATTTGCAACTGTTTGACAGCTTTATTACATGTCAGGAATGTCTATTTCTTACACATTCCTCACATGTAATAAAGCTGTCAAACAGTTGCAAATCATGCACACGGGAGCGATTCAACCATATCACCGAGCAGCTGTAAATACTTGGAGCTCGGCCCGAGCATACTCGGACAGAACATACTCGCTTAACCCTAGTTACTACACTTATATCTCTATTTCGATTCCCCATGATAATACTTCTATCAGGATTAAATGTGATCTCACTAGTAACACATGTTAAGGTTTTATGGCGGCGGTATTTTCCCACTGACTTGGGCTGTTATTCCCTGAGCATACGCTGTCCCTGACCAGATGATTACGGATCGGCCCACCTTATCTCTAAGACCCTCCTTAATAACTGGTTTCCTTCCCACATGACATAAATCCCTCTCAGGTCTTAATTAGTGGTCGGCAAAAGTCCTAAATTAAGCTCTTTATGTTACAGATGAAAATCCTTAGGCTGACGGCAAATGGTGTAATATTAGATGGCGTCCCACAGATAGACGGAATGTGTATTTGCCTGCAAATAATAAAGATATGCTATGATCACAATCAGACCTGAAATAGTTTTTACACTTAGATTACACGGACTTCTTAAAGTTTTCGTCTGATGAATACAACTATTGTGCATATGTAAAAGGGCTGAAAATTAGTCTGCCACCCTCTTACCCAATAATAAAGTCTTTATACCACCTAAACCCCAAGGTCTGGGAAAGAGATGTCCTTTATTGCCTTTGACCCTGCAGCAGTGCAGACCACCTGGCTATCCAAGTTGCCTTATTACTATGCAGTAGTACTTGTACTAATACCTAACACTATACCACCAGCAATGTATTATTTTGGGGTATTATCAGTAGGGTACACACTGTAATGTATATATTAATGTTCATTTCTGCTATTTTTCTATGCTTCCAGTAACTGATTTATGATAGATGTGCAAAAAATTAATGACCACCACGAAAGCAATGCAAGTAAAAGCCTAATTCATGGGAGATATGCCCCAGTCAAATAATGCTCAGGCATCTAATCCTATTGTAGGCCAGAAGATTCAATGTTGCTCCAATTCAGAGTTAAATACTTATTTTGTTTCTTCTCCAAACTCTCATGTTCCCCAAAAAGGAAACCCAGAATTCCCTCCAGTTCTGGAAGAACTTATTTTTCAGACATAAATATCCAAATGTAGATTTCGGGCTCCCCAAACAGGAGAGGGACCAGAATGGCCAGTGACGGACTTGCTGTCTGTAATATCTGACTCCACTGGCCTCACTGGAATGATGGCGCTCACTCCAATGAAGGCACTTCCTTCCCTTGTTACCTGATAGATCTACAGTGGGGAAAAAAAGTATTTAGTCAGCCACCAACTGTGCAAGTTCTCCCACTTAAAAAGATGAGAGAGGCCAGTAATTGACATCATAGGTAGACCTCAACTATGGGTGATATTTTGGGTGATGTTGTTTTCAGCTTTTATCTTTGTTATATACTGTACTGATTTTTTTTATGCTTATGTGTGTGCTAACACTTATAGTGGGAGGACAGGCCCCATTCTTGTGTTCTTGCATTGGGATCTCCTTTCCATAGCAATTATTTTTGTATGTCGGACATGTGTGTGTTTTTTCAACAAGGCAAAGCAGTAATTTGGACTGATTGTAGTTTTCTTATTTTCTTTCCCTGACTTTTTATTTTTAAATTTTTTTCATTTATTTCACGCACTGTGCCCCCCATAAGGATATAAAAGTCCTTTAGGGGGCATTTCAATATTTAAATACATTTTTTATTATTGCTGATCTTCTCTGTAACTGAGGCTGGCATACTAGCTTCAATTAATGCAAATTCAACCTCCTGATTGAAGTGTAGAACTACTGAGACCCAGAAGACCCTGCTCCATCTCTGCTCCCGCCAATCACATGATCACTGGGACAGGAGAAGGAAGAACTGTTAGTGGTTTCTATATTGTATTCTCAGCACTGTGTTTACAACAATTAGGAAGGCTGAGGTGGTAATAAACAATGTTTGTTGTAGGGACACTGGCCATTTCTGATAGCCGGCTTCCTGGTCCAAGAGTTAAACGTTCTCTGAGCAACTGTTGACTCTTCAATAAAGTTCTAAAATGTCATTGCAGAATTGGGTGCAAACCAACCCGATGTACTTCTGGCACTTTAGGGTTATGTGTCTGACAGTTAGGATCAAACTGACGCCTCCGCTACCCTTATATAATTTATACATCATAGCAAAATTCTAGCACAATTATTTGTGATGTGTAAACCTTTGAGAAACCTACATATATATCCAAATCATTACATAATCAGTCGCTTTATTCATTATTTTCAAACACTGAGGATTTGATAGGCGTAACAAAATAATTACACATAGAATCAAGGACACTTGAAGGTCGAATACTGGTAGATCTTGGTTCTGGTCATCAACTGCATTCTGCTATCTATACATAAAACCATTAAATTTAATCGAAATGAAATACCCACAATTCTTTCCATAAATGGCTTCCTCTAAATTTCTATAATTAAAGATCTGATTAAGCATAATTCTGGTAGAGGACCACCAAGTAAGATCTTAATGTTCTAACCTCAGAAGCCACCAGGGTAGCTGGTCAACCACATGTTGAAAAGTCAAGACTCCTGTTCTCAATAAGAAGCCATAGCTAAGGGGCTTTGTTAGGTTCGCCAAAAACTGCCTTTACTATGTTAGGAATAACAACCATCTTTTGTGGGAGGGTAGAGGGATCAAAATAACTTTTAAGATTCAAAAAGATCTACTGTCACTTTTGTTCCAGTCCATGATTTCTTACATATATTTCATGACTGGAGAAGGAGGAAGAAATTTATTAGACACACAGTCTTGAAGTGAGCTTCTGCCAAGAATGGAAACTTTGGATTATAAGTAAATAAACATGAACATGACAGGTAATAGTAGTACATGTGCACATCTAATCTGAGGTGGAGCTATGAGTAAGACCTGGAGTTTCTCGGACATCAGTCTGGATTATCTAGTAAAACTAGTTGCCTGTCATCTCCTGTTAACCTTTTCAGTCCTAAAATACCTATAATTCCTACACTGTGGTAAACATTTGGCCTCTATGTACACCCCTGCACCTGTGCCATGGAAAGGCCCCTAATGTTGTAGGAGAGACTATTGATCAACTTGTTAAATGTGCATATTTTCCTTGCAAGTTTAATTCAGATTCATTAAGAAGTTGACACTAGTTTTTCAGCTGCACAAAAATATAGGGATTTTTCAGAGTTTTTCGGCAGCTCTAACAACTTTTTGAAAAGGGTGAAGCTTAGCTAAAAGGATCTTGGCCGAATGTGGTCCTTTAGATTTATCAAAACGTATGACACAAAGCAATATGTACTTCAATGTAAACGTAGTCTAGTCTAGCATGCCTCTTAACGGATCGCATTTTGTTCCAATGCTCCCTTATTCAAGACTGACACCAAGATCCCATGGTGCCAATACATATTTGATAAATGTTGACCAAAAAGTTACCAATTTCTGCAAGATCAGAAAATGTATTCATTTGTATGTTACGACTTTCCCTCAATGGCAAATGTCAGGGGAAAGAAGTTTCTTACATGTTTGATTTCTCTTGGGTCTTACAGGCATTTGTCACCCTGTTCCCTTCAGAAAATAGAAACATTCTTGTTCTGACGCGCCAAGCATGCATGTTTATAATCAACTAAAGTGTTCAAATTTAGGGTTGGTAAGCCACGGGCTATCTGAGTGCGCAGTACACATTATATGATCCCATATTAATCCGTCCCTAAAAGTAAATGACGCACAATATAGTTGCAAAAATATGATAGCACTCAAAAGGAGACTCAGGCTTGGCGGATTTCACAAGAGGGCTTAACATAAACCTAACAAAAGTCCACCTCACTCCATCAGGAAGTTTGTGCCGTTCCCTAGCCAGTAAAGGCCACTAATAGTCTAAGTCCTCAGGCAGCAACAATTAATCTGTTTCCCAAGTCCGACTCGCACGAGACCAACTTAATTGGCACTACAATGGTGGCTACTCCTCTGGGCACTCAAGACTCTCAGAAACCAGTGAGACTTATCCCTGTCTACCTATTCTGGGTCCTTGCTTAACTGCAGTGATGAGCGAGATACAGACTCTCTCTAGAGTTTTTAGGAGCAGACCACACACTGGTTTTATAGACAAAAACAATAAATCTGGAATAGTTTTTTTATTTAGATTTTTTACAGCGTTCACCATGCAGTAGCAATTAGCATGTTAACTTTATTCTATTAAGAAACACAGTCCAGCTCATCAGTAATGCCTGAATCCAGTCTTGTCGGGAGCACGAATAGTGTTAATGCCAAAAACACCCAAAACTGAAAGTAAGAAAGAGAGATCCAGCTCCAGGGACATAGAGGTACTTGATGCACCAGAAACACGTTGATGTTTTTCTAATGTTCTAAACCGATATCGATGTTATTTGGAATTTTAACATGTACCTGGATCTCTCTTCCTTGCTTCCGACTTCATTCTCTGGGTTGACATGATAAGTTTTACTGCTTTTGCACAAGCAGATCACTTTTTTAAAAATATTTGTTTGGTTGTCATATTCTACGAGCCTTACTTTTTTCTTTGGAGTACATAAAATACTTTTTGAAACGTTTTATTTCATTTTTCGTAAGACGGAATAAAGAAAAACAATAATTCTGGCATTCTTCTAATATTTTTTATGCTGTTCTCCATTAGGGATTAACAATTGAAGAGTTTTATAGAACCAGTGAAAGCTAAGTGGGAGCATATATGTATATTACAGCTAAGTAGAATAAACTTCGGCAATCAAGTAGTTGCAAGTGAAGAGAGAAATTTTTTTCAACTGAACCAACCCATGTGTAAACAGATTGAGCCTACGTTTTGGCCTAACCAGTACTTTCTCAAGCAATATCTGTCTGGAAGGGGTCAAATGGTCCTGAGCTGATCTACTTATTTGAAAAATATTTAGATTTGAGAGTCCTCAGTGGTTGATACCTTTTAATAGCTAACTGAAAAGATGGCAACAGGTTGCAAGCTTTCGAGACTACTCAGGCCTCTTCATCAGGCTAGTATAACCCAAAATCTGAAGAATCACATATTTATACACAATAGGGCACAGAAATAATGCAATAGATGAGACAGGTGATGAAAAGCAGAGCTATTAATATGGGAGAGATAAACATGTCTACTTATTTGAAGATTACCACGTCTTACTTCAGAGTACCTACTTGCCATTACAGTTGAGTGAACCTATTTGTCTTGTATATTACTGCTGAATCCTGCTATGATGGCACGGGCACACCTTCCGTGCCCACGCCATCAATTCCAGTAAAAGCCAGCTGGGTTGGTTTAGAAGAGGGCTGCTTGGGTCGCCAGTACTTAAAAAGTATGTACGTCTATTGGATACTGTTAAAAGTATTGGCTGCTCCACCTTAGGCCTCTTCTGGCCTGTTGTTTGCCAGAAATCACACAGGGAGCATCAAGCAGCATGATGATGACTCGCCCCCTGGGCCGTGGGGCACTCGAGACCGGACTTCAGGGCAATGCTGGGAGTAGTAGTGGCGACCCGGTCCCGTGGCTCAGGGTGGTCAGACCAGTGGCAGCCTTTTATATGCTCTAGGTAATGTCCGACTACGCCACCCGTGGATTGCGGTCAGGGAGGACCGCCGCTGCAAGGCAGACCGCTGAGGCTGGTGTTGGGGATGCAGCGGGGAATAGTACGACTCCCCACGGGAGGAGTGTAGCCTCAGGGCAGTGTAATAGGATGCTGGGGGTGATGGTGCAGGCGCAGCAGTAACCACGCAGAGTCCAATAATGTAGTCCAGGGTCTTTTACTGATCTTATCACAGACCCACCAGGAGTACAGGGTAGGAATGGACCTGGGTGTCTGAGGGCATTCGGGCGAGCTCCGCTGGTCAGGGTGAGTGGGTAGGCCTACCCTTCTCTCTCTGCCCTTGCTGACTATCTCCCCCTTTAGTGGTATGATAGCCCACGTCCCTGAGCTTGCCGTGTACTACGCCAGTATGGCTTGCGACTCGGGCCTTAGGTACCTGTAGCTTCTCCGTGCTGTACCGGTCCCTCTGTGTGGCGGAGCCTCCAGGCTTCTTTGCCAAGGGACCTCAAATCCCTTGCGGGTTGGTTATCTGCTGCAGGGCCTGCAACCCTGACAGCCTCGGACCCCAGTGTCCGGTTGTGTAGTCTCTCTCTGCCAGGACCGGCTCTCGTCGCCTCTGTCCCTGGCTTTCTGTTCCTCCTTTGCCTCCCGGACTCCTCAGCTGCGGCTGACCTGTCCCTCTCTTCTGGGAACCCTTCTGGATGCTTCAGAAGTGGGTCCTGGTCTCTCTAACCCTGCCCTCAGTACCAGTTTTTATAGGGGCAGCCTGCTCCCCCTACTGGCCTGGGACAGGAGGTGCTGCATGCAAATGGTCCATGACCAGAGAACCTCCCTCCTGCTCACAGACACAGCCTTACAAGTTTGTGGCATCCAGGCCTGGGGTGACACATTCCCCCCTAGGAAAGCTTAGTACTCTGGGACTAAACAAGAAACACGATACAGGGTATAAATTATAACATAAACATAACAGAGAAGAAAACAACAAACAACACCACATATTGAGTTCTTTAGGTCACAGTATGGCCTGTGACCGGGTGTCCATTTCACCCAATAAGGCGAAGTCTCAACTGGTGTGGGGACCTGTCCAAAGCAAACCCCGAACGTTGGCCCTGGGCGTGGCTGCAAGGCGAAGCAAACTACTTTGGACCACTCGGGACCACGCCAGACAGGCTTTTCTTCCGTGGCCGTCTTCGCAAGAGGCACCAAGTGCAACTATTTACAAGGTAGTTCCGGTTATCCAAAGTTCATAACCTGTCAGTCCATATATCTAGACAAACTGGAGAAAACACTATTAGTTACAGGTAACAAACATATTAAATATATACATGGTACATTTAGATCTTGTACCTATATCCTCCAGCGAGCTGATGTTTGACCCCTAGTGCTCCTGGTTGACCTCCTTAACCCATTGTCTGGTGGTGGACCAACCTGGCTTTCCCCACTATCATTGAGGGTACTGCTACTAGCTGGGTGTACAGGCAGGGCAGGCAGCTGTCTGCGGGTCCTTTGGCTTACCGCAGGCATGGCAGGCTCACTGTCAGCAGAGGGTTGACTCTCCTGGGCTGCTGGCGTGGGTTCTTCCGCCTCTGGGGCCGCTAGCTCTTCTTGTTCTTCCTGTCCTCCTGTAGGCTTCTGCTGGGTAGGCTGAAGCAAGTGTAGGACGGGTACCACTTTTACGCCATTTATCTGAGTCCAGGTCCGGGGGAACTCTCCGAGAACTGTGCTGATCATCTCTTCCTTGTCCTCTGCGGGTTCAAGGTCATCTTGATCTTCACATGGACTCTGTAGTTGCTCGGGGCACCGTTTTAGGTGGTCTCTGGAGATGGTGCTAGTGGTTTCTCCTCCATCCGTGGTAATCACACATACCTTCGGGTTGTCGTGGTCGGACTGCAGTACTGTGTACGGGTCTCTCTCCCACTGGTCATCCAGCTTGTGTAACCTTCTCTTCCGCTTCAGGACCTGCTCACCAGGTTCCAGGGGACCAGCAGGGGCGTGTTGGTTGAAGAGCCTCTCTTGCTTTTCACTTGCTTGAGCCAGACTCCTCTCCACACTCTCCTGTACCTTCTTGTACTGTAGCCGCCGTTCCGTATCCCAGTCCGCGTCTGGGGAGGTGTCCTCAGGTGTCAGGACTCCCATTTCCAGGTCGATCGGCAGCTTACCTAGTCTTGCTCGCATCAGGTAAGCCGGGGTGCAATTTGTAGCATTCACCGGGATATGGTTGTACAAGTCAATCAGGTCTGGCAGCTTCTCCGGCCACAGGCAGCGTTCTTCCAGGGGTAACATCTTGAGGAGATCAATGACGATATTGTTCATCTTCTCACACAGCCCGTTGGTTTGCGGGTGCTAAGGCATTGTCCGAATCTTCCTACAGCCGTAGAGGTTGCAGAACTCCTGGAATACTTCAGCCTCAAACACTGGACCTTGATCTGTCAAGACCTTTTCCGGATACCCATGTGGACGGCAGAAGTGTTGCTGGAAGGCTCTGGCCGCTGTTTGGGCTGTCAGGTCTTTAACAGGAACTACTACCAGGAACCGGGAGTAATGGTCCACAATTGTCAGGGCATAGACGTAGCCCGACCGGCTTGGAGCCAATTTCACATGGTCCAGAGCTACCAGCTCAAGAGGCTGCCTGGTGACGATGGGCCTCAAGGGTGTTTGCTGGCTGGTACGGTCCTTCCTTCTGAGGTGACATGGGCCGCAGTCCCTGCTCCACTTCTCGATGGCCCTTCTCATGCCGACTCAGTAGAACCGCTCTCTCAGTAGGAACTCCAGCTTCTTCCACCCGAAATGTCCCGCTCTGTCATGGTAGGCCTCCAGGATCATTGCTGCATCGCGCCTTGGGACCACTATCTGCCAGGTCAGCTCTTGCGTCCGGTGGTTGACAAGCCTTCTGCACAGCTTACCCTCGTAGAGGAATAGCCTGCTTTTCTCCTTCCATATCTGCTTGGCTTCCTCTGGAGCGTATGGGCCAGGGCTAGCGTCTTCCTGGGTTAACATGTCTTTCACCAGGCGTATTGCAGGGTCGCTATCTTGCGTTTCAGCCCAGCCGTGGTGGGGTAAGGGATTGAACATGACGGTGGTTAAGTCCTTGTCTCTTACCCGGTGAGAACGCTGAGTGGCCCCATACCGGTGGAACGCAGGGAGCTCTATTTCCTCCAGCTCTTCCGAGTCGTCTTCTCCTTCAGGTAGGTGGGGCATTCTTGATAGGGCGTCTGCGTTGGCGTTGGTTCTGCCCGCCCGGTATTTGATTGTGAAGTCATAATTGGATAGCCGTGCCATCCACCGCTGTTCTAGGGCACCTAGTCTTGCATTGTCCAGATGTGTCAACGGGTTGTTGTCCGTGTACACAGTGAACTTTACGGAGGCCAGGTAATGCTTAAACCGTTCTGTGACGGCCCATACCACTGCCAAGAATTCTAGCTTGAAGGAGCTGTAATTCTCCGGGTTTATTTCAGTGGGCCTCAGCTTCCGGCTGGCATACGCGATCACCCTTTCTCTGCCCTGTTGGTTCTGTGACAGTACGGCTCCCAGCCCTACATTACTGGCATCTGTGTGGATGATAAAAGGCTGGCCATAATCGAGGTAGGCCAGGATCTCATCCCCCGTGAGGGCCATCTTCAACTGGCGGAAGGACTCCTCTTCCGGCTTGTCCCACTTGAAGAGTGGCTTGTGACTTCTGGATTTAGATTGCCCTATCAGGAGGTCCTGCATAGGGGCTGCCATCTTAGTGAACCCGGGGATGAACCTTCAGTAGTAGCCTAACAACCCGAGGAATTGCCTCACTTCCTTGATGTTAGAGGGGCTTGGCCAGCTCTTGATGGCTGTAACTTTGTCGGGGTTGGGGGCTACTCCCTCTGCACTCACCACGTGCCCTAGGTATTGGACCTTCCGTTTTAACAGGTGGCACTTTGAAGGCTTCACTTTCAGGCCGTAGCCTGCCAGGGCTTCGAACACCTCGGCCAGGTGCTTTAGATAGTCCTCGTAAGTCTTCGAATAGACGATCACGTCGTCCAGGTAAAGGAGGGCCTTCTCGAAGTTTTGGTGCCCTAGACAGCATTCCATCAGCCTCTGGAAGGTCCTTGGTGCGTTGCAGAGCCCGAAGGGCATACAGTTGAACTCACTCAGTCCCATCGGGGTGGTGAAGGCGGTCTTCTCCTTGTCAGCTTCTGCCACTGGAACCTGCCAGTACCCGCTAGTAAGGTCCAAAGTAGAGAAGAAATTAGCTGATTTTAGAGCTGCTAAAGACTCCTCTATCCTAGGTAATGGGTACGCATCTTTATGGGTGATACGATTGATTTGTCTATAGTCCACGCACATTCACATGGTACCGTCTTTCTTTTTTACCAAAACCAAGGGAGCTGCCCAGGGGCTACAGCTATCTCTAATGACCCCGGCTTCTTTCATTTCTCTCAGCATACCTTTGGCGTTCTGATAATGTGCAGGGGGTACAGGCCTGTGTCTCTCTTTTATTGGTGGGTGGCTCCCCGTGGGGATATGGTGTTCTATCCCTTTTACTCTGCCGAAGTCTAGCGGGTGCTTACTAAAAATTCTCTCGTACTCCTGAACCACCCGGTAGACTCCTTGTTTTTGGTGCAGGGGAGTGGAGTCAGCACCCACATGGAGTTTCTGGCACCAGTCCTCCTTTTGTTTCTGGGAGCCATTACCCTCCGCCTGTGGAGATGGAGGCAACGGTTCCACGGCCCTGATAGCTTTGTGCTCAACAGCAAACAGTTTGGCAAGTGTAGCATACCTGGTTAGGTGTACCTCCCTCTCCCCAATGTTGAGAATGCGAACGGGCACCCTCCCATGACGGACATCAACCACCCCCCGGGCTGTCAAAATGGTGGGCCTGCTGTCTGAGTACACGGGTTCTACCATGGCTTGGTAGTCTCTGCCTCTCAACCCAATTGCAGTCCGACACCAGATCATCATTTCACTTTTGGGAGGCATGGAAATGGGGAATGGGTCACTCATTCTTACGCTACCGATCTCACCACCAGACAGTTCTACCTGCTGCCGTCTCATCAGGGCTCTTATCTCTTTCTGGAGGACGCTCTGTTGGCTGGAGCTCGCATTCATCGCCACCTGCTGTAAAATCACAATTACTTCTGAAAGACAGTTTTCAATTACATTAGTACCCACAGTTATTTTAGGGTGACTTTCATGATGGTCAATGTCCACAATGATCACTCCCTGTGCTGGCAGTTCCACCTTACCAATCTTGATGGTCATCTCTCTGAACCCCACCTGCGGCACGGGTTGGCCATTGCTGGCAATGATGCTTAAGTCATCGTCTGGGTAGCGGGTTATGTCAGCGTCACTCCAGTACCGCTTGAAAAGTACGTAGGGGATGGTAGTCACTTGAGACCCGGTGTCCAGCAGTGCACTCATGGGGATACTGTCCAGCACTACGGGTAAGACCGGGCATCCCCCCACGTACTTATCACGCCAATTAGACGGGCCTGATGACCTTATGCCTGGGGGTTGGCCCTCTGCCCCAGGTCGGACTCATTTAAAGTACAGTACCTTGCTATGAGTCCTGGCTGACTGCAACGGCGGCAAATCGGCTGTCCATCCTCAGTGTAGCGGTCGGCGGGCCTCCCTCTGAACGGCGGGATCCTCCTCTGTCGACGCCACGGGACATCCTCCGGACTGGAAGCCAGCTCGATTGGTCTTGACGGTTCCACCTGCAACGACTGTACGGTCCTGGTTAATGCAGCCACACTCTTTGTTAGCTCCTAGACCTGATGGTGCAGGTCTGCAGGCTGGGATGGATTTAGGGCCTGTGCATCAGCCCCCACAAGGTCTGCGGGGTAGGGCGCTGCCCCCTGGTGGTAAGTGATGGCAGGGCGCCGGGAAGCTACAGCGCCACCTGCTGCGGGTTCTCTGAGCACCCGGATGGCCCGATCCTTGAACTGCGCAAAAGTCAAATCGGGGTACTGTAGGGCCATGAGGCGCAGCTGGGTTCTGTGGGCGCTGGACAGCAGACCTTCTATGAACTGGTCAGTCAACAGTTTATCAGAGTCCTGCACGGTAGCAGGGTCAGCTTGTTTGATAGCTCTCAGGGCTTCTTGCAGGTTCAAGGCATAGTCTCTGATACTATCCTGGGCCCGCTGCTTACAGCCATAGAACCGCATTTTGATTTCTGCTGAGGTACGGGTATCAAAGGTACTCCGCAGCTGGGTCAGAATGTCCTTTACTGTTCTTTTCTCCTCATCTGACCACGATTTCACTTCCCGCTGGGCTGCACCGGCTAGCTGCCCCGTCAGAATGCTCACTTTCTGTTCTTCTGTCAGGGGATAAACTTTGAATAAACTGTGCAGTCTTTCCCTAAAGTCAGTTAAGGTATGGGGGTCCCCTGAGTATTGGGGTAGCCAGGCTGCTCCGGGGATGTAGGGCATAGAGAACGGCATCACCGCTGCTGCAGCCCCGCTGGTTGTAGAAGGCCCCTCCATGTCCGTCATCTTCCTCCCCCCTAGTTAAGCATGGCCTACCTTCCGACGATCCTCTTCTGTAGGCCGCGGCTCCGCTGGTGCTGCTCCGTGTGAGGACCTTGCGTCGCATCCTGGTGACATCAGCGTCGCTCTCTCTCCCTTCCAGGACCTTGCGCAGCGTCGGTGCGTAGGGCGGGGCTTCAAGTCTCGAGCGCTTTGGACGTCCACGTCCCTCTTCTTCCCGCGCGGCGTCCTGAAGATGGCATCCGATGGCGGGAAAACGGCTGAAGATGGCGGGAAAACGGCTGAAGATGGCGGGAAACTGCTGAAGATGGCGGGAGACGGCTGAAAACGGCGGGAAACGGCTCCGGATGGCGGGAAACTTCTTTTTCAGGTACGTGTACAGTCTTTTTCAGGCACGCAATACCCGTTTGTGGCGGGTTGGTCACAATCCTGCCGACTACCCCAAAGCTGACTCGCCCCCTGGGCCGTGGGGCACTCGAGACCGGACTTCAGGGCAATGCTGGGAGTAGTAGTGGCGACCCGGTCCGGTGGCTCAGGGTGGTCAGACCAGTGGCAGCCTTTTATATGCTCTAGGTAATGTCCGATTACGCCACCCGTGGATTGCGGTCAGGGAGGACCGCCGCTGCAAGGCAGACCGCTGAGGCTGGTGTTGGGGATGCAGCGGGGAATAGTACGACTCCCCACGGGAGGAGTGTAGCCTCAGGGCAGTGTAATAGGATGCTGGGGGTGATGGTGCAGGCGCAGCAGTAACCACACAGAGTCCAATAATGCAGTCCAGGGTCTTTTACTGATCTTATCACAGACCCACCAGGAGTACAGGGTAGGAATGGACCTGGGTGTCTGAGGGCATTCGGGCGAGCTCCGCTGGTCAGGGTGAGTGGGTAGGCCTACCGTTCTCTCTCTGCCCTTGCTGACTATCTCCCCCTTTAGTGGTATGATAGCCCACGTCCCTGAGCTTGCCGTGTAATACGCCTGTATGGCTTGCGACTCGGGCCTTAGGTACCTGTAGCTTCTCCGTGCTCTACCGGTCCCTCTGTGTGGCGGAGGCTCCAGGCTTCTTTGCCAAGGGACCTGAAATCCCTTGCGGGTTGGTTTTCTGCTGCAGGGCCTGCAACCCTGACAGCCTCGGACCCCAGTGTCCGGTTGTGTAGTCTCTCTCTGCCAGGACCGGCTCTCGTCGCCTCTGTCCCTGGCTTTCTGTTCCTGCTTTGCCTCCCGGACTCCTCAGCTGCGGCTGACCTGTCCCTCTCTTCTGGGAACCCTTCTGGATGCTTCAGAAGTGGGTCCTGGTCTCTCTAACCCAGCCCTCAGTACCAGTTTTTATAGGGGCAGCCTGCTCCCCCTACTGGCCTGGGACTGGAGGTGCTGCATGCTAATGGTCCCTGACCAGAGAACCTCCCTCCTGCTCTCAGACACAGCCTTACAAGTTTGTGGCGTCCAGGCCTGGGGTGACACAATGACATCACAGCACTTCACCTAGGGCCTAGGTCATCGCGCCTAGGGCATCTCACTAATTATCACTGTCTAGGGCACTATAGAAGGTTTTAGAAGTAGGGAGTTGAGTTTGTAAAATTGGAGAAAAGGGGACAGAATGTTGGAAAAACAAGCAGCCAAAGTTTTTGCATGTTAAATTCTACAAAGACTTGTCATTGATGGAAAAAGTCTTCATGATGGTGTGGATAGAGAAGAAAAAAGTGAGTTAACTAATTCAATCAGAGATTACATTTCTTTTGAGTCACTGCATTTATCTGAACGATATAAAAAGTATCTGGTCTTCAGAGTGCCGGTGCGGAGCTGAATTGGTCACTGTATGGTGATATTATTAGTCTTAATACAGTGGTTTTAGTTAATGATTGGTATGGTGTTACTATGTGGTCATGCCGTTGTGGTAATTTTTGTATAGTGGTATTATCGGTATTAATGATCTTAGTACACTAGATTTTGTTTGGTCATAATATGGTGATTATACTTGTATAGAGGTATTATTTGGTGATTCCATGATTATTAGGCGACTGCCCATTTGTTTTCTGTAAATGTGATATACAGCCCGATCACATGTAACCCACTTGCATACTTTGCATTTACTACACAACAAATGGGCCTGTGTGCTTTCAAATGCCAGAACTAAATTCAGTCTCAGTCTGATACTGTCTGGGACTTACAGTATATATATATATATATATATATATATATATATATATATATATATATAAAAAAGTCCTGATGCCGATGCTGAAAATTACTCCCCATCAGGATTTATATAGTGTCCAAATATGGTTAGCAGTTAATATACATTATAAGCAATATAACTCCCTGTATCTCCAGTCCTTACCACTGGGACATACTGGGAGTTTTAGGTTTATGTGATACAATTCTATATGAGGCTGACCTGACATTACAATTGATCTCAGTAATAAGCTTGGCAATGTATTCATTTACTAATGATGGTTTTGATGATGTATTCATGTACTGATAGTGGTTCTGTTGTTGTATTCATGTTCTGTGCTTCCAATGAAATTGGTTGTGATGCTGTATTTCAGTACTGATGGTGGTTCTGGTGATTTATTTCTGTACTGTGGTGTTTCTGGTGATGTATTTCGGCATTGATGGTAATTCAGGTGATACATATATGTACTGATGGTGGTTCTGGTGATGTATTAATTTACTAATAGTGCTTCTGGTGATGTAGTCATGCACTGATGATGGTTCTGGTGATGCATTTATGTATTGATGGTGGTTCTGGTGATGCAATTCTTTACTGTTGGTGGTTCTGGTGCTGTAGTCATGTACAGATAGGGGTCTGGTAATGTATTCCTGTACTGTTATTGGTTCTGATCTTATACGCACGTAAAAATCCATAAATTGTCAGGTAACGTGATATATGGCTATGTTAATAAAGTATTGTGCAGTCTGATTTCTGTATCTGTATTTAAGGTAGGAGCATTAATTATAAAATTAAGTACTGTAGCATGCCAAATCCTAACATTGTGTAATAAACTCAATGTAAGGATTCAGCTCTGCTTGCCAGTTCTAGCGGTCATCACATGACCACTCATATGCGATTTTCATACTTACCAGTCACGTGCCAACTAGCTTCTCTTCCCGCTTCTCTTAATGAAGCAGGGGCTGTAGTGTTTCACTAAACATTGAAAGAATCAGGGAGAGCAGCTTGTCAGTGACTGTAAGTATGCAAAACGCATATGGGTAGGTTAATAGCATTTTTTCTGGTGACTTGTTCCCTTTAAGCTCTTTCTCCTGACCACAGTGGTGGCGCTCACATACCACTGCGCTTGAACACTAAATGATGCTATGGCCTGACACAGAGATAGGAGCTGTAGCCAGCAATGACAAGGAGATGACTGTGGCCTGTATCACTAGTTTTCCATGGCCTGTGTCAGTGGCCTGAGCCAGAGTGCTATACAGAACACTGTTGTGACCTGCACCTGTGAGTAACGCTATAGACTGTTCCTGTGAGAGATATCACAGCCGTTCCGACACACAAAATTGAAGGTTCATAGCTATTATAGCTCCCTATTCTAACCCCATTAAGGCCATTAATGGCAACACTATAACCATAACACACAACCTACAAATAGTGCAATACAAAGAAATCAAAAGTAAAGTACACATAACCATATGCACATAACACATAAAACCGGTAAGCCCAGGAAGAAGGGGGAATATACAAAGTATTTACACTTAACACTATGATTCTTTGTTTTCATCCGTCCCTCATATCCAACCTCCATTCCCACACATTAATCTGATGATGGAGGTGGAAATGGTTCTGCTGATCCTTTTAATCTTAGGGTTATTTTTTCATTTTTTTCAAAGGATTAGGTGGTGCCCCACTATTACAAAATTGGCCACTTCATAAGGATTATAGGTGATTTTATCTGTCATTACAGAACACAATCCAGAGTCATAGACATCAATATCCCACATCATTGAGAAAAAAATGCTGGAACATACATTTATATAAATCAAGATATACTGTACATATAAAAAAAATGAGCCGAAAAAGGAAAACAGCAGAAAACATTAATCTGTAAATAAATTTGCACCAAATTTGCCATATACAGCAGGTGCGAGACAAAAGCTATTGTAGCCGAAGGCAGAACTTGTAGACTGTACCCCACCACACTTGTCCCTGAAGTTTGGCATAAAAGTTGTCAACTGGAACATTAATCATTTCAGTACTCATTGTGAACCCCCTCCTTTCTTACCAATCCCTAGTGTTCCTATTTATTTTTCTATCCTACATATTCCACAATCAATTGTGAATGATATTATTGAAAAGTAGAAGTAGTAGGGCTGGGAACCACAACAACCCAGTCATTAAGTGGAAAAAACGTAAATTTACAAAGCCAATGCTCTAGCGATTCAATAACTGCAGCGTCCAAACCTCCTCTGGCATCAACACAAAAAACTCTTCACCGAGAACATCATGGCATTGGTTTCCATGGCCAAGCAGCTGCATGAAAGCCTTACATCACCAAGCACAATGCCAAACATCAGATAGAGTGGTATAAAACTGCCACCACTTGTCTCTAGAACAGTGAAAATGTGTTCTGTGAAGTGACAGATCACACTTCTCTATCTGACAGTCTGATGGATGAGTCTAGGTTTGGCAAATGGTAGGAGAACGTTACCTACTTGACTGCATTGCGCCAACTGTCACTAGACAAGAAAAAGAACGATCACATGGTGCTCCATAGTGCAGAACCGTAGCTAAAAGGATATGTAACACATATGGGGACAAACAGGGTGCTATATGAGATGTGCACAATTCTGTTTTGCAACCTCGAGATTCAGAAGAATTAGCTGCAGCTTTTTCCATCTAAACTGGTCAGCTGAAAGATGCTGCGGTTGGATCCAATGATAATTAAAAAATTTTAAAAAAGTGGGAGTACCACAGTTCTTCTGAACAATACGAGGGATAATGCTATGGGGCTGTATTTCACAGGTTGGCCTAAGACCCCCAGTTGCATTAAAGGTAAATACCAATCCTTCAGTATACCAAGACATTTTGGTCAATTGTATGCTTTTAACTTTGTGGGAACAGTTTGGGGACGGCCCTTTTCTATTCCGCATGACTGTGCCCAGTGTAAAAGCAAAGTCCATAAAGACATGGTTGGGTGAGTTTCGTGAGGAAGAACTTGAATGATTGCATAGAGCCCTGACCTCGACCCCATTCAACACCTTTGGAATGAACTAAAATGGAGATTGTAAACCAACCATTCTTTTGTAGAATGACGTATCCAGGGACCAACATGTCATTGATGCAAAACAGGTGGAAAGGTGCATTACGTTGAGCTATTGGATTGCAAAAGGTCCATATACCGCTCTTGCACACAGGCCCTCATCTGTCTGTGTCCTTGGGTCATTGTGTTTCACCATGACCCACGTTCTCTTGAGACTCATGGACAGATGTGCTGACAATTACCTTTAGAATTTGCTGATGAAATTCACAATTCATTGTACCAATGATGGCAAGTCATCCTGGCCCAGATGCCACAAAGCAGGACCAAAACATAAAACTACCACCACCAAGCCGGCGTCAGCACCCGGGCAAATGCCGGGGCCCTGAGCAGGCGGGGGGCCCACTCGCGGTCAGGCTCCCCGTTGGGCTATGGGCGGAGAAGAGCGGTGTCAGCGCCCGCTCCCCCCCCCGCTTGCTCAGGGCCCCGGCAGCTGGATATTTACCTCTCCCCGTGCCTCCACAGATCCGCTGTCTTCCTGCTGTGCGCTCCCTGTGATGTCTCAGGTCAGAGGGTGCGGTGACATCTTTCCACAGCGCCCTCCCCTGAGCCATCACAGGCAGCGCACAGCGGGAAGACGCCGGCGACGCTGGAGTCCAGACCTGAGCAGCGGCAGCAGGTGAGGAGGAGTGAGGTGAGTATTTGATTTTTTTTTTTTTATGTATGGAGGCATGGAGCATTATATGGGGGGGTGACATCCTGCATGGGGCATTATATGGGGGGGTGACATCCTGCATGGGGCATTATAAAGAGAGGGGGTGACATCCTGCATGGGGCATTATAAAGAGGGGGGGGTGACATCCTGCATTGGGCATTATAAAGAGGAGGGTGACATCCTGCATTGGACATTATAAAGAGGAGGGGTGACATCCTGCATGGGGCATTATAAAGAGGAGGGTGACATCCTGCATGGGGCATTATAAAGAGGGGGGTGACATCCTGCATGGGGCATTATAAGGGGGGGAACAGCCTGCACGGGGCATTATAAGGGGGGGGAACAGCCTGCATGGGGCATTATGTGGGGGGAACAGCCTGCATGGGGCATTATGTGGGGGGAACAGCCTACATGGAGCATTATAAGGGGGGGAACAGCCTGCATGGGGCATTATAAGGGGGGGGGACAGGCTGCATGGGGCATTATAAAGGGGGGGGGACAGCCTGCATGGAGCATTATAAGGGGGGGAACAGCCTGCATGGGGCATTATATGGGGGCCAGTATCCTGTATGGAGCGTTATAAGGGGACCAGTATCCTGTATGGAGCGTTATATGGGGTCTAGTATCCTGTACGGAGCGTTTTATGGGGGCCAGTATTCTGTATGGAGTGTTATATGGGGGCCAGTATTCTGTATGGAGTGTTATATGGGGGCCAGTATTCTGTATAGAGTGTTATATGGGGGCCAGTATTCCGTATGGAGCATTATATGGGGGCCAGTATTCCGTATGGAGCATTATATGGGGGCCAGTATTCCGTATGGAGCCTTATATGGGGGCCAGTATTCTGTATGGAGCGTTATATGGGGGCCAGTATTCCGTATGGATCGTTATATGGGGGCCAGTATTCTGTATGGAGCATTATATGGGGGCTAGTATTCCGTATGGAGCGTTATATGGGGGCCAGTATTCCGTATGGAGCGTTATATGGGGGCCAGTATTCCGTATGGAGCGTTATATGGGGGCCAGTATCCTGTATGGAGCGTTATATGGGGGCCAGTATTCCGTATGGAGCATTATATGGGGGCCAGTATTCCGTATGGAGTGTTATATGGGGGCCAGTATTCCGTATGGAGCGTTATATGGGGGCCAGTATTCCGTATGGAGCGTTATATGGGGGCCAGTATCCTGTATGGAGCGTTATATGGGGACCAGTATCCTGTATGGGGCATTTTATGGGGGCCAGTATCCTGTATGGAGCGTTATAAGGGGACCAGTATCCTGTATGGAGCGTTATATGGGGTCTAGTATCCTGTACGGAGCGTTTTATGGGGGCCAATATTCTGTATGGAGTGTTATATGGGGGCCAGTATTCTGTATGGAGTGTTATATGGGGGCCAGTATTCTGTATAGAGTGTTATATGGTGGCCAGTATTCCATATGGAGCGTTATATGGGGGCCAGTATTCCGTATGGAGCATTATATGGGGGCCAGTATTCCGTATGGAGCCTTATATGGGGGCCAGTATTCTGTATGGAGCGTTATATGGGGGCCAGTATTCCGTATGGATCGTTATATGGGGTCAGTATTCTGTATGGAGCATTATATGGGGGCCAGTATTCCGTATGGAGCGTTATATGGGGGCCAGTATTCCGTATGGAGCGTTATATGGGGGCCAGTATTCCGTATGGAGCGTTATATGGGGGCCAGTATTCCGTATGGAGCGTTATATGGGGGCCAGTATCCTGTATGGAGCGTTATATGGGGGCCAGTATTCCGTATGGAGCGTTATATGGGGGCCAGTATCCTGTATGGAGTGTTATATGGGGGCCAGTATTCCGTATGGAGCGTTATATGGGGGCCAGTATTCCGTATGGAGCGTTATATGGGGGCCAGTATCCTATATGGAGCGTTATATGGGGACCAGTATCCTGTATGGGGCATTTTATGGGGGCCAGTATACTGTTTGGAGCGATTCGTCGGTTTCTGAGCTATTGTGGAATTTACAATAGATATCACTCTTGTAATGTAAGAAGTGAAATCTTTGCATTGTACTATATATATATATATATATATATATATATATATATATATATATATATATATATATTTCTCTGCGGTATCTGTGCATCATGAATCCTGGTATGTATTAAAGGGGCCCACTGTGACTCTTTCACCCGGGGTCCCAGAAAAACCTGGAGCCGGCCCTGACCACCACCATGTTTCACGAATGGTATGAGGCTTATATGCTGTAATGCAGTGTTTTTTCTTTCTCATTGAATGTAATGAGCCTCAAAGGCAATAGTGGTCCCAGCACTGCTGCTGTGCTATGTTGACCACCACTGGTCCATGGCATATACTCTAAATGTGTAGTGTACAAGTATGATAGTATGTCAAAAAAGCAAAGTTATTACCATATCCCTAACCCCAATGATACGCACATTGTGCTATCTGTATGTACAGTAACTACATACCCAAAATACATTATTTGCCCCAAATAAATTTGGGTTTGCCACAGAATTAAACTATTGAG